>NW_026557220.1:0-26355 GCF_029017545.1 Prosopis cineraria | reverse complement strand
TGGCCATACAAGAAAATGCAAGATCCAAAATGATTCTATAGGTGGAAAAGTTGGAATGACAAACTATGGGGTGGAATAGAAAATCAATTAAGGTGGTCTAGACATGTGCAAAGAAGGCCATTAAAAGCACCAATAAAGAAAGTCAACCAATAGTCTTTAGCCATATGAAAAGATGTAGAGGGAGATCAAAAAGGAAACTTAAGGGAAAATTTAGACCAAATAGTCATTCTGAAAAATTTATTGTTGATAAAGCTCAGTGACATCTTGAATCCAATAGCTGATCTCCCTTACTAAGATAAGAATTATTGTGCTTCTTCTTGTTGTGTGTAAATCATGAATACACAGAAAATAAAGCAAATTGCTCACTCAATAACAACTAGAGCCATTGATGTAGGTATTTGAAGAGGCCGGTAGGGAATGGCTAGATGGACTCTCATTCTTGATAATTTTGAAGTAGTAGATGGAAACAAGACCCACAGATCATATTTCAAAAGACAAGCAATTCTGCTTAAGATTCAAGCAGAAATCATCTTTAAACAACTAACCCGTAGAATCTGATCTAAAGATAATGAATTGAACTATAAAACCTGAGATTACACATGATTAAACTTTAAGTTACCAGTTACAAATCCTAACATCAGATTTAGAATTCCCTCACCGTGATATAATAGTATAAATGCTGCCTCCTCATACTACATTACCCCCGCCAAGGGAATAGCACTATTTTTTGGACTAAATTTCTACAAAGACACATGTCTGGTGTATAGATAAATAACTATATTGATGGACTAAGGTTAAAATTGTTGGGACGGACATTTTTTTCATCGAAAAGTTCATAAAAATTTTTAATTCGTATATCCTGAAAATATTTAGGAAATAGTGGTCCATGAATACGTCAATGCTTGATGATCAGCTTTTATACTTATCTCCGTACCCTCTTCTCTTCTGTCTATAAAAGAAAAGGCGGCAAGAAAGATAATGGGTTAAGGAAGAAAAACAGCACCAACGTCTAAAACATGTGCCTTAGTACCTGAACATGACTCTTACCTGGTTATACACTTATCTGCCATGGGTCAGCTCGCTTCACTCTCCTAGACACATCTCAGCCTTATCTCTACTCAAATGGCAGTGCCGGGCTGCCAGAAATCAACCAGTGATGTACTGCCAAGATGTACAATCCCCCATATCATGTATGGGTATCAGCCCAGAACCTCAATGAAACACCAGAAGGGGAAAAAGTGCATATAAAATAACAAGTTTCTCATGCCCAAGCCAGACGTTGCTGACGTGAAGCAAGTGCACACACAGGACAGACTTTCAAGTAAACATTGTGCCACATTCGCAGCACCAAGCCAATCAAGAAATGTACGTAGCACCAACAAGATTCAAACAAAGTAAACAATTATTGAAAATCTTGTTAGGTAGAAATAACAAATGAAGCTTCTTCTTAACGCTTCTAGCTTATACATATACCAGTTAGAGACAACAGACCCAAGTAGTTGCAAGTAACTACAAACCGCTTCTTATTTCTTCTATTAGCAACTCTAAATACTATAGTTTTACTTTTTACATGAATGAGTATCATACGGTCTCAAATATGTTACACAAACCCATGCCCTAAGCTGGAAATTCATCAATGAATATTATGAAAAAATTATATAGTATTACCTCAAACATCACAAGAGTAGGCTCAATCACCCTTTCAGCAAATGATGCATTCGCTGCTATTGCAGTTCCTGCACCTTGGGAGTACATTAAAACTTCACCTTGCATTGAACTTGGTTTTCTAGCTTAGTTTCCCCAGCATCATTCAAGGAAGAATCAGCAACAATGTTTCCATCAGCAGACAAATCCTCTTCAACTTTTCGTTTTTTTGTGCCGCCATCAGATGCATTATCTGTGGCATCTTCAGAACTAGCCTCCATGCCAGTGATACCATAAGCCAACTCTTGATTGTCATCTTGATGCATATGTCCCACACAAGGATGCTCGCCAATTGGTGAAACTGAGTGGCCAACTAGATTTCCAACATCTTTATGTCGGATGATAGGATTAGAGAATCTGACTGAAAAGCAGGTTTTGCAATCCAGAGACCACTACAATCATCACGAGTATATAACTGCGGCAGTGCATACCATTCATGGCGGTCAATAGTGACCAAGACAGACTGCAATCATAATATGAATTCATGAAACAATCATCAATGGACAATACCAGGGGATTAATTTGCTAGATGAATATATCACCACGCCACCCAAAAACATTTCTAAATCATGATGTCCATATAGTAATAAAATCAAAAGGACTAAAGTGTAGGCTCAATTATCTCCAAGAGCACTGGAAAACAATTGATCCACAACCGATAATAGTGTAACACCAAGCATTGACTTTAGCAACAACTAATACAATAATACACACGCACGTCAAAAACTCCAAATATACATTCATCTAATTTCATACATTTTGAATGTAAAATAATTACCTTCCTTCGATATCGGTCCAAGTGGCTTATATACTCCAATGGCACTCGAGCACCCCTAGATACTTTGCAGAGAACTGATATTAGCTCATCAAGACAAGTTATTTCTTCACCAGCAAATTTCTTAATTATTGCATGGCGAGGAACTCCTGCTCGGAACAGCATATATCTGCAAAATATAAATTCCACACATTCATTATCCACACGACAAGTACCTGAATTTGAAGCATCAATTACAAGGGACACCTCTTAGCACAACCCTCGCGTACTTGTGAGAGGAGGCCATCCTAATGGTCATTGGCAAATTCTCATGTGATCAATAAATTTCATGATTCTCACTCATCCTTAGTTGTTTTCATAACCATAACTATGTAAACTAGAGCATGTCAATATTTTTGCATCCAGTAATTATCTTTCAAAATTTTTAGGAAAGGTAATTGTAAGTTATGGAATTGGGAAAATGACAATAAAATCCCTCCAAATAATATAAATGACAATTTGGTCCCTTAAAGTGTCATAATTCCACTTAAGTCCCTAGAAACCTCTTTGTCATTAAATTTTAAATTGAAAAGACCATTTTACCCTTATTAAAAAGTTGTAATTTCTTGTTCAATTCTTGCAATTCTTTAAATAAAAATTGTGATTCTTTAAACAAAAGTTGTAAATGAGGTTTTTTTTATTTTGATAACTTGTTTTTTCAATAAAAGAAATTACACTTGACAAGTTGTGATTTCTTATTCAATTCTTGTGATTCACAGAACAAAAATTATTCCTCCTCAAGTAAAGTTGTGATTAGGGCTTGTTTTTAAACCACAGAAATTACACTTGATAATTTGTGATTTCTTATTCAACTTTTATCATTTGCAGGACAACAGTTGTGATTCCTTAAACAAAAAGTGATGTTTGGGGCTTGTTATTTTCAGAAAAGATAAAATAATCTTTCAATTTAAAATTCATTCACACAAAGGTCCCTAAGGATTTTAATAAAATTATGACATTTGATAGACCAAATTATCATTCATATAATTCAAAAGAATTTTATTGCCATTTTACCTATAGAATTTTAATATTTCTCTATGCATACATACCCTGGTTCAGCCACATAAACAAGACCACAATGGAAACGAAAGTTTCTAGCCTGCATGGTAGAACATAAACAAATGTTTAATTAGCCAAGAGACTCAAAATGAGAAAAATAAGTATGCATTGCAAAGGGATGAACAAACAAATTATCTAGGAGACGGAAGCATGAAGAATCTAACATCATGGGTGTAGAATCATTATAATCAAAAGTCAAGGCAACTCTATCACAATGAACCAAGCATAGATCAACAGGAAATCTGTCACAATTTATGAGAAAAAGATGGCAATTTCACAATTTACAGGAAAATTTAACAGAAGATAAACATATAGAGATAGATTGGCTGGACCAATAGAATGAAGGCAAAAACTCTCTCATTCAACATTTATTAAGTAATAGGAACATCAAACATGCTCAAGATGCATGTATTCATTCAACTCAGCCTTTCACAACCAACAAAATCATACTCAACTGATGTTTTCCACTGAAAAGGGAAGTAAAATACAATACATAGCAAGTAGAGTCCTACTAACCTGCTGATATGAAAGTGGATGTATTACTGCACCACTAACTTCTAAGAAATAATCAGGAGTTATTGAGTGTAAATCTTGCACCTAACACATATTAGGGAAAAAAATTATAATTTTGTAGGAATCTCAATAATGAATCATATTGAACCATTGAGGCAATAACATGCAATGCATTATTTGGACTTCGAGAAGATAACAGTAAGTGCATATGTAAGCTAATGGCTATTGGTAAAGTTCCTAAATCCTAAAGGCCCAAACAACAATGGTAAGCCAAGAAAAAAATAAAATATATTTGAACCCTCGTACCATGAAGGGGAAGAATGACCATAACTGTCAAGCATTTGCATACTTGTTAAATTTTCTTGGTCAAAGTGCTTATAATCTAAGTGATAGCAAATCTTCTACTATTCACCACCCATTCAATATTTTGAATTCATTAAGCACTACACATTGAAAATAGAAGAACGGTATGCTTCATGCAATGCAATCATGCATCAATAAGAAAGGATTGAATAAATCCAAAATAAAAAACTTTTGACAACAACTGCCCAACCATCTTTCACTACAATTGAGCTTAATCATCAAAACTTCATCATAGTCTACCGTTAGAATATTACTTAGTAGTTAGATTATGTATTTATTAGTAAATTTGTGTAGAATTGTACAGAGGAATTCAATATTTCATTCACTTATGTTGACAAAAAAAAATACATAAATATATATAGGAGGGTAGCTATGATAGATTACAAAAATCAGGAAGAAATAATGAGAAAATAATATCCTATAACGCTACCCAATATCCTTTCCCCACAAATCTGGAGTATTTACATCTAATTATAGCAAATAATTATATTCCTAGATGATAATAAATGCTCAGTCAAACCACATTTCCCCTCAAGTAGGATCACATATACTCATCATGTCCAGCTTGCTTACAAAGCATTCACATAGATGCTCATGTGGTCCCTTTGTGAGAATGTCAGCAGTTTGCTTTTTAGTAGGGATATAGGATAAACAAAGAATTCCACCATCAACTTTTCTCTAATAGTGTCTATCAACCTCAACATGCTTAGTGCGATCATGTCAAACATGACTTAGTTTGATGTTGAACAATACTCAAACCTGTACCACTTCGAACACTCTTTTTAACCATGGACCTTCCACAATGCCTCGAGCTAGCACTCTCAATTCGGCCTCCGCAATGGCAACGAAGATGAAATATAGTCCCTATATCCTTGTGGTTAATAGAGAACAGCCATAATGCCTCGAGCTAGCACTCTCAATTCAGCCTCCGCACTACTTTTAGCAATAACTCTTTGTTTTTGTCTCCACCAAGTAACAACATTGCCAATATTTGAATGTGGATCTTCAACCTTCCACATCTCACGCTTCTTCAAGAACAATCCTCTTCTAAGAGTACCTTTTAGGTACCTCAGGATTTGTATGCTGCCTCTAAGTGCTTCTTTCTTGGACAGCTCATTTGCCAACAAGTCACACTTACTATAAAAGCTATGCTAGGTCTTGTGTGAGACAAATATATTAATTTGCCTGCCAACCTTTGATAACTGTCTTTATCAACAGGTTCATCCTCCATCTTGCTTTTCTCTATCTCAATGGGTGTCTTGCCTTCTCCCTCAGCAGCTTTATTGTCCTTCTTGATCTTCTTAGTTTTAATTGACATCTTACTTGGCCTACATCCAAGCATTCCTATTTCTTTCAGTAAGTCAAGAGTATACTTTAGCAGGGAGACACAAATCCCCCTTCTTTGATCTTGCAACCTCCATTCCGAAAAAATACTCCATCAATCTAAGAAATCAAAGATTGGTACTTTGATTGAAAACTAGCCAATACTCCAACTGATCCGAATGCCAAACTTCCTCCAGGACTTGAAGAGCCTCTTGCAAAGCTAGCAAGAAATCAAAGATTGGTTGAAAAAATCAATTACCTTGGCACCACGTGTCCAAATACCTCTTTCATCATAAAAGTAGCAAGTCAATTTTTATGATCTCCATGTGACACTCATCTCATTCACATCCTTAGAAACACCAAAGGAACTCCAAGTCAATGTTTGTTACTGGTTCTTTTAATAGATGATTAAATGCAAGATACCATGTCTTTGTTAAGGGCAATCGAATCTCATGGAAGAATACCAGTGTAGATGTGAAATCTACTCTCACAGTATGTGAACTTATATGGCTGAAACAACTTCAGAAATTGAGATTTGGAAAGTATCAATTAGATAGAGTTATTAGTAACAATCAAGTAGCTATACATGTCACATTTAATCTAGTATTTTATGAAAGAATCAAACATATTGAAGTTAGTTGCTAATTTGTAAGGGAGAAGATACAATCCAATTCCCTTGCTACCAAGTTTGTCGATTTGAATGATCAACTAATTGATATACTCACTAAATCTTTCCAAGGTCCTCAAATGAACAACATATGTAACAGGTTGGGGATTTCTATGCTCCAACTTGAGACGAGTGCTTGAATATCAATTCACAATTAGGTGCTGCATTTACTTGTGGACAATGGTAAATGATACATGTATGCATTCATTCTAGTAGTTGTTAGATTAATTTTCCTTCTCTATATATAGCCCTGTACTCTCTCAAATCATTGAAGAGAAAGGAAATACAAAATAGAGATAATAGAAATCTTCTTCACTTTCTCATCTTCTATTATGTTTCTGTAGCTCCACAGGCAGAGTTTTAATATGATTAGAGGGCTGTATATCTTACTGATACTTTTGATTTATTTACCATTTACCATAAAGTATGTTTTTGAGCCCCTTCCTGAAGAAGAAAGGTGGTGGCAAGTTAATCACCAAAATGTTAATATTCATTATTCACACATGAAATACATAAGCACTAGAGTATGTGATAGATTCCCTTTGCTACACAGACCTATAAGAGGAAGTTTAAGAAGAAATATGAAAAGGGCAAACCACTTTATGAGAGTCAGAACATTGACCTTACTATCCCTACACTTAAGGAGTAAGACAGACAAACTAAGAGGTGGCCGTAGGAATTCTAGGCCTATTTAGCAAAAAGTAAGGTTGGGGAATGTGCAGGCTGCTTTTGGGTTTTTAGCAGTCATTAGTTCTGTGGTGTGGAGGTAAGTGAGAATTTGTATTTTGGTGAGAGGAGAAACTGGCTCTTGAAAACCAGAGGGCATGCTCATTGAGCATTGCAGTGTTCTTGTTCCTTAGTTGCTGCGTGAGTATTTGTGTTTAAGGGAATAGGGTTTGTCCTGAATTAGTGAAGTGCTTTGTAACACTGATTTAGCATTTTAGAAGTATTAATAGCAAACCTCAGCATTTCCTTGGATTTGTTGGCTGTTTTATTGTTATTATTTCTGCGTTTTTACTCGTTGAACAGCAGGGTTGCAACAGTATGTCAAAATGATAATTGTAAACTATATAATATCCAAGCAAAGCTAATCTCACCAACAAGTTCACAGTCAATGATGAGTGACCCCTTTCAATTTGTAACTCAATGTTCTTGTTGACACTGTCATCAAGCAAAGATTCCAGTTTCAGGAACTGAGTGATAACCTGCAACGAATTTTATGGAGTCAAACTCTAGTAAAATAGATAATCAGAAAAAGAATGCAGACATTGGAAGTTCCTATTTTGCAGTTTTCAAAGACGAAAGTAAATTCTGCAAACCATAATGCTTGATCACTGATCAGCAAGTGAGAAAACTTCCAAAAGATGACTTCAACCTAGCCATCAAAAAGAAGAGGGAATTTTTTTTTTTTAACCGTCAAAATCAAAGAATTAAAATTTTTAATAAAAAATTAGATCTTGACATGGCCTCAGATGCAAAAACTATTCTGGAACAGATCAAATATCCGGTAACTAAGCATCAATGTTCTCATTATAGCACCAAAGTTGGGCATAATTAGTGATGAAAAATGAAAATCAAAAAAGGAATGAGAAGCAAAATTTAAGAAAAGAAACCGTTAATTACTTCAAATAGACTTACTTTGCCATTGACACGAACAAGCACATCACCAGGTTCCAAATGCTTATAACCTGGACCACCTGGTACCTAAGCAAGTTAAGGGTCAATGCCACTACAATTGAATGGAAATGCCAATGAATCAATCATAACAATTTTAAATAACAAGTGCTTACCACAGAATCCACAACAAGCATTCCAGTTTCACCTGCTGGAGAAGCATGCCGTACTATCTACACAAGCAAAGGCAGTATTAACAATCCAGGGAATGTAAAAATGAAAATGTTGCCCAAGAAACATAACACAAGTGAGAGCAAATAACAATAAAAACCTGCTCTGTCTCACTTCCAAGGCCAAGACGACGAATCTCATCAAATCCTTTATGGAGAAATGTCACCTGTATTATCATTTTAACAAGTAAATTTACACAAACATTGATTGCAAAGATAAAAAAGAAACATCTATTTGAAGGCAAATGCAGTTGCAAATCTAAATGGCCAAAGTATCACTGATATGAGGAGCAAATTATATAGAAATTTCTTGAACAGCATATATCTATCTTGCTGATCCTCAATCACCTTCTATTTTCCATCACAATTATAGCAAGAGCACCTTGTTCATGGACAGGGGGCTTCAACTATAAGAAATTTAAGATCGTATCAAGACATTGCCACCAGTAAAGATGAGGAAACAGCAAGCATGGAATCACATTCAATAAGCATTTCGTGCCATGACACTAGCCCATGTTTGTAACTTCATTGTAAATTTGTAATGCAGCAGGGTTAAGTAAATCAATAATGCAGTTCACTGACATTTTCAAACGTCATTGGAATGAACAGATTTACTTCAATCCAAAAAACAAGAAAGAAAGGGTTTGCAAAGGACAAACCTGGAGGGTACCACGAGGTATAGAGACTGCTTTCCATTTACCTAAACAAGCATCGCTACCCTTCTGAAGAAACCTCAACGCTCTCACGACCTGAAAATTAAATCATCATATCAACTTAACTTCACCTTTCCTAAACAGAATCAGTTGCTCGCCACTAGAAGATTTGTGCAAATAAGACGCAACAGACAAGTATTAAGTTAAGCAAATATATATGAAAAGCTTACTCGTTCTAGAGGGAAAAAAAATGCAGATGCACTTGATGTTTTGCACCCAGCATTCAAGGCAACTGCTCTGCCTTGCCAATCTATAACTGGGGAGCCACTTGATCCTCCCTTGGTGCCAGATGCAGCCTGTAAATAAGCAAGATTACAATCAACAACTGGACAGAAGATGCACAATTACACCCATACACTGACAAAAACGTGTAATATTAGTTCTAAACTACTTAGCCAAAAGAGACTTCATACATGTCAACAGATTACTAAACCAACAGATTAAGTTTAATAATTGGGCCTAATGGCCTTAATTCTCTAACACTTCTTTCCTCTATTTAGCATTTTCAGCTTTGAACTCCTCTTTCCTTTTTAATTAATTTTGCAATTTAATAGTAATTGAGCAAAACAGAGGAAACCGAGCATGAAAAAGGAAGAATTATAAAGACTGGACCAGCCAAATGCCCACTAAAAAAGATATTAAAGGTATTAAATTTTGAAGAAGGAAAGACAAGAAATCAAAATGACCAAACTCATAAGTCAAAAAATTTCCTCCCACTTACTTGCATGTAGAATGTATTGAAGTCATTATACCCGTCCCTGCATCAAAAAATAACAGAGTTTTCTACTATCATGAAACAGCTTGCATGCAAATAACAACAGATATATACAACATACTTCTTATAGTGAGGAGCATCCCTGTCCAAACGAGCAAGAGTACCAGCCAAAATGGAGACCTAAAGTTAAAAATCAAAATAAATGTTAAATGAAAAAAAAAACAGAAAATGAAAGAAGTCATAATCCTTGGTTAAAACATGGAGAAAGTAGAAGTTCAACTCATGAATCAACCAGGAAATTTTGGCAAACTAATTAAGTATGATGTGAAAGAATTATGAACAATTTTTAGTGTTATGCCAATTGAAATGCTCAAGCAGTTAGTCATAACTGCTACTGCCTCAGTTGCATCATCAAAAATAGAATAGGTTTGACATGAGTAAAAGAGAGAAGAAATGCTAATTCATTCACAAAAAAGGAAAACGGCACCAGGCATAACACATATACCCTAGCCTCATAACACGTCATTAAAGTTACTCTCTCTTCTAACAAACTCTAAAGGTAACACTCATCCTTTGGCTAAGGCTAATTACAACAAAACCCTTGACAGTAATATAGCATGTACCAATACTCCCCCCTAAAAAAATCCTTGTCCACAAAGATAGTGGTAGTTGGAGGTGCAGTAGTATGAAAAGGAGGAAACTATCGCTGTATAATAGAGAGATCTTCCCAAGTAGCACCTTCAGGTGCAGAAAACTTCCAACAAACCAGAACTTGACTAATCGGGATATTGCGACGATTAACAATCTTCTGGCCTAAAATCTCTTCAAGTTCAAGCATAAACTAGCCCTGATCGTCAACAAGACAAAGGGAAGAGTTAACAACAGCTAAAGGACCAGCATATTGCTTAAGGAGTGAGACATGAATACCAGATGCACTCGAGTATTAGGAGGCAATTCCAGTTCATAAGAAACCATACCAGTACATTTCAAGACTTTAAAGGTCCAAAATAGCAAGCAGCAAGTTTTTGAAGAGAAGAATTATTTAGCAAATTCTTCCTAAAAGGATGTAGCTTTAGATAAACCATGTCACTAACAGCAAAGCTACGTTTAGATCTGGGCTTGTTGGCTTAATGCACCATTCGATGCTGTGCTTTCATCAAGGGTTGTTTTAAAAATTGCAGAACAAGTTCACATGACAAGCAAGTTCGATCAACTAAGTCATTAGATGAGTCTCCTGCCATATAAGGTAGATGAACAAGAGGTGATATGCCATAAACAGCCTCAAAAGGTGACATTCTAATAGAACCCAAACCAGTATCACAACAAAAAAACAGTAACAACAATAGATGAGGGAAAAATGCCAAGGTTTTTAATATTAATAAAGTGAGAGAAACCAAATCAAAGTTACAAAGACTTCCTCTAGTTTTGGCCAAAACGCTATCTCCCCTAAATGATCACAAAAGTAACAACATTACAAGTTACAAACCTCACAAAAGAGGGTTAATCCTTCTGGCGTTCAAGAGGCCAATGTCTCCTCACAAATGACTCACAAAAGACACACCTTTCCCCCAATACAAGCAAAAGACTTATAAACTCACAGCATGGCCTTTCCTCAGCTCTTGCTATCAAAAGATACTAATCATAACACAAGATCATGATTCATTGTTCCATACGGCTATGGATCGAAGGATAATCATCTTGACCAATCAACCCCTTTCCATTTGAGTCATTCTTCTTCTGCACTCTCCTCTTATAAGTATTAGAGAAATCACGGGCTCTATCATTACCTTCCCTTAAAAGTTTCACCTTGTCCTTAAGGGGAAAGGTTGGAAATTGTTTGCTAATCATTTCTGCACATTCCCAAGAATTTTCAAACTAAGGTAAATCTTGTCATTTAATCAACACCTCTTGCTATCCATTCAAAAGCTTGTGAACCCTTCTTATATCTTCAAGTTGCACTTGTAATTCTAGTTCATTAGAAAGGACTAAAGGAATGGTTGGACTCACAACTATAGAAGGCACAGATTTTTTGAGTTGTGAAACATGAAACACAAGGTGAATGCAAGCTGTGGTTGGTAATTCCAACTTGTAGGCTACTACCCCCACCTTCTCAAGAACCTTGAAAGGGCCATAAAAACAAGGGCTTAGCTTTTCATTGACCTTCCTAGCCAAAGTTTTTAGCCTATAAGGTCTTAGTTTCACATAAACAAGATCCCCAACTTCGAATTGCACATCCCTTCTATGCTTATCAGCTTGCTCTTTCATTTTGCTCTGAGCCTGGGCCAAATTGTCTCTTAAGAGAGAGATAATCTGATTGCGAATCTGGATTTGCTCATTCACATCTTCAATAGTTGAAGGTTTACCACTTAATTTCAAGAATGTAGGAGGATCCCTACCATACACCGCCTTAAAGGGTGTCATACCAGCTGCACCGTGGTAAGAAGTATTATACCAATACTCAGCCCAAGATAGCCATTTAGCCTATTGAGTTGGCTTTTCATTCACAAAGCAACGCAAGTAAGTCTCTAAGCTCCTGTTTAACACCTCAGTTTGTCTGTCGAATTCTAGATGATAGGATGAACTAACAATTCTTGCTAAAATTGGCTTATAAAGAGCCTGTCCCAATCGGAAACAATGGTTTTAGGGAAACCATACAGCTTCACAATCTCCATTATGAACTTGTCAGCAATATCTTTTGCAATAAAAGGGTGGGAAAGAGAAAAGAAATGAGTATATTTTGTAAGCCTATCCACAACTACAAGTATGGTGTCATACCTCGTTGACTTAGGGAGCTCGGTAATGAAATCCATGCTAATATCCTTCTAAACATTCTATGGAATAGGTAATGGCTATAACAGGCCAGACAGGGACAATGCTTGATATTTATTCTTTTGGCATACCTCACAACTTGCCACATATTGTTGGACATCCCTTTTCATTCCCTCCCAATATACAACATTAGACAGCCGCTTGTAAGTGCGCAAATAGCCCAAATGCCCCCCATTGGAGAGTCATGATACTCCTTAAGGAACAAGGGAATTCTAGTGGAACCTTTTAATAGAACTAACCTTCCTTTATAGTGTAGACACCCATGTATTAAGCTATACCCTTCCACCCTCTTTTTAAATTAGTGATGAGTTGATGCAGAATTTTGCTCAATTTCAGATCATCTTGCACCTCTTTCTCCCATTCCTCCACATCATTATACTGCCACAAGGAAAATCCCATCAACTTCAGCAATTCTCCTTGTCTAGATAAAGCATCTACAGCCATATTCTCTCTCCCTGGCTTATACACAACTTCAAATTTGAATCTCATTAATTTAGATACCCACTTTGCTGGTTTTCATCAACTACCCTTTGTTCCAGCAAATATTTTAGAGCCTTTTAATCAGTACAGATGATGAACATTTGTCCCCAAAGATAATGTTGCCACTTTTTTACTGCCATAACAATAGCCATAAGCTCTCCTTCATAGATAGAACATTGTTGAGCCCTATTTGAGAGTTTTTGACTGAAATATGCCACAGGTCTGCCTTGTTGCATCAAGATTGCCCCCACGCCAGTGCCGGATGCATCAATCTAAAACTCAAAATAGAGTGTGAAATCAGGCATTACAAGCACCGAAAGTGTAGTCATAGCTGTTTTGAGATTTTCAAAGGCCTCCTCGGCTTCTCGTGTCCATTTAAAAGCATCCTTTTAAGCAAATCAGTTAGAGGGCTAGCAATCTTTCCATAATTCTTGACAAATCTGCGATAGTACCTGATAAGCCTTAGGAATCCTCTCACGGATTTCACATTCTTAGGCTTAAGCCACTACACCATGCTCTCTATCTTGGCCAAATCTGCTTGAACCCCTTCCTTGGATATAAGATGACCCAAGTATTTGATCTTGAGTTAGACAAAGCTGCACTTCTTCAAATTTATCACAAGCTGATTTTCTTGTAAAATAAAAAATACAATCTCTAGATGCTTCAAATGTGAGGTTAGGTCATTGCTATATATAAGAATATTATCAAAAAACAGCACAAACCTTCGTAAATATTCTCTAAATACCTCATTCATTAGTGATCGAAAAGTAGAGGGGGCATTTGTTAACCCAAAAGGCATCACCTTGAATTCGTAATGTCCTTCATGCGTTCGAAATGCTGTTTTATGCTCATCCCCTGCCTTAATCCCAATTTGATGGTCTCCGAACTTCAAGTCCATCTTGAAGAAGACTACAACTCCCTTCAACTCATCCAACAACTCATCAATGGCTGGAATTGAAAATTTATCAGGGACTGTGATTTCATTTAAGGCTCTATAATCAACACAATACCTCCAACTTCCATCTTTTTTCTTCGCTAACAACACCGAACTTAAGTAAGGACTGTTACTTGGTTGAATAATCTTGGCTTTTAGCATATCTTTCACCATGCTTTCTATTTCATTTTTTTGTAAATGAGGGTACCGATGGGGCCTTAAGTTAAGGGGTTGCTCTACTAGTTTGATGACAATTGTATGATCCTCGGAACGTGATGGAGGGAGTCTCTCAACAGGCTGATAAGCCATAGGAAATTTTTCCATCAAAGTCTGGATCTCCAGACTTAAAATTGTTGTACCTTCAACATCACTCGTTAAGCCATTATATTCAATCAAGAACCCTTCCCCCTTCTTCCCAACAGATCGAATTAAGAACTTGAAAGTAACTTGATTCCTGGAAAGAGTAGTATCACCCTACAAACAGATTCGTTCCCTTTTCTTGCCAATTTTCATTGCTAATTGACTTCAATTAATCTTCATATCACCCAATGACTTCAACCATTCCATACCCAAGACTGCATCCACCCCACTGAGAGGAAAAGGGTAGAAGGTTTGATTAATCTTAAGCCCTTGCACAATCATACCAAGATCCTTACAACGTTTCCTCCTTTTAACAGTGAACCCGTCACCCACTGTGACAGTGTATTCAGATATTTCATGAATTTATAACCTCAATTTGTTCTGCAAATCTTCTGCAATAAAATTATGTATGGCTCCACTATCAATGAGAATGATTACCTTCGTGCTCCTAATTGAACCTTTAACCTTCATAGCATAAGTGTCGCCGAACCCAACCATCGAGTTCAGAGATAACTCCATATGCGTCCCTTCTTCATTAACTTTAGGGTACTCTTCATCAAATTATGGTGTTGCGTCTCCCTCGTCTGTGAGCTTTTCATTCCCCAATTCCATTATTAGCTAGCACCTAGAGGTTCTTATTTTTGCATTGATGGGTTGGGCTATATTTGTCTCCACACTTGAAACAAAGCCCTACCTCTCTCCTGCAAGCGATTTTTGAATCAAGTAAGCACTGAGTGTTGCTACCCTTCCTCGCGATGGTCCCCCAGTTCGACGTACTTCTAACTTTAGAGTTCTCTGTTCTTGCCTCTAGTTTCTTTGCTTTTTTCGCGTGTGACATTGATGCAGTTGCTGGAGTCTTGTTCAACTCAGTCATGTGAGCCACTCGCGTGAAATAAGATGGTTGGGCCGAATCTGATCTGGGCCCAAATTGGTTACATTAGGCTCGTTTAACCCTAGCCTCTTTGCATTCTCCCTGCATTTGATTTCTTTCTTCAACAGAGACTGCCATCTCCATTAATTCTCGTAGGGTCATGGTCTTTGTTAGCTTTAGCTCTGCCAGTATCTTAACTTTCAATCTAGAGCGAAAAGCACCAATTAATCACTCTTCTGAAGCTTCTTTCAAAGGTGCAGATAAGAGTTCAAACTCCTCCACAAATTCCAGCACTGTCTTCTCGTTTTGCTGTGAAAAGCCTCTCGTACTCACCCCCTAGTTGTGAAGAATGAAAACGACAAAGCAGTTCTCTCTTGAATTCAACCTAGTTGCATAAATGTGTCCTCGTGTCAAGCCATTGGTACCAATTCAAAGCTTTACCTTCTAGACATACAACAACAGCTTCAAGCTTGTCTTGCTCAACTATGGAATTGACATGGAAATACCACTATACTGAAAAAAGCCAACCAAGCGGGTCCTCTCCCAAGAAGACAGGTAATTCTAACTTCCTGTACTTCCCCACCTCTGTCTCAACCCCTGGATTACTTCTGAATGTTTCCTCGGGATGGTTACCTTCCTGTTCATCCCCATAGGTTCCTGTCGTTTTGTTTTGCATCCATTCCAAGATAACATTTATACCCTTTAACATTTCTTTGATGTCGCTCACATCTCTTGTCAACACTCCAATTGTCTCCTTCAACTCTTGTACTTTGCGATCAAAGTATTGTACTCTCTCCGCCATAACTCCTTACTCCAACCACATAGGGATCGTACTACTCTAATGCCAATTAATAGAACCCAAACTAGGATCCCAACAAAAAACAATAACAACAATAGATGAGGGGAAAATGCCGAGGTTTTTGATATTAATAAAGTGAGAGAAACTAAATAAGAATTACAAAGACTTCCTCTAATTCTGGCCAAAGACCCTGTCTCCCCTAAATGATCACAAAAGTAAAAGCATTACAAGTTACAAACCTCACAAAAGAGGGTTCCCTCCTTGTAGCGTTCGAGAGGCCAGTTTCTCCTTACAAAAGATATAACTTTCCCCCAATACAAGCAAAAGACTTATGAACTCACAGCATAGCCTTTCCCCAACTCATGCTGTCCAAAAGATACTAATCATAACACAAGATCATGATTCATTGTTTCATACGGCTATGGACTGAAGGATAATCATCTTAACCAATCAACCCCTTTCCATTTGAGTCATTCTTCTTCTGCACTCTCCTCTTATAAGTCTTAGAGAAATCACGAGCTCTATCACATTCCAATAAAGGAATTGTGAGTATTGTTATATCATAATTCAGCCAAGGATAACCACTTAACCCACTGTTTAGGAAAATTGTCAGTCATGCAACGAAGGTAAAATTCTAGACAACGATTTAGAACTTCAGTTTGGCCATCCATTTGTGGATGGTAAGCAGATGAATATTGAAGCTTGACACCATACAAGCAGAGAAGTTCCTTCCAAAAATTGCCACAAAAAATTGAATCCCCATCAATCATAATTGATTTGGGAAAACCATGGAGTTCAACTACATTATCCATAAACACATAAGCTACATCCACTACTGTAAAAGGATGTCCAAGGGCCATAAAACATTCTCACTCCCTTTTCTGTAAATGATCTCAAATGAAGTCCCCACAATTTGTGCAGCCATTTAAACTACTTCGAGCTTAAGTCTCGCCGCTCTAACAAATGCTTCAAAGGTAAATGGTCAATCTTGATGATAAATTTGTGCCCCCATAAATAAGAACACCACTATTTGACTACAAAAACAATGGCCAAAAGCTCAAGTTCATAAACTGATAAAGGTTTCTCAACAACAACAAGAGCTTTGCTAGCAAAAGCCAAAGGATACCCCTTTTCAAAAAGAATGGGCCCCAATCCAAAACCAAAAGTGTCACTCTCAATAACAAAAGTGTTAGAAAAATTAAGGAGAGCAAGTACTGAAGGAGAGGATATGGCTTGCTTAAGAGTATGAAAAGCTACCGTAGCCTCAGGGGACTAAGCAAATTTCTCATTCTTTTTTAATAAATCAATTAATGGTCTACTAAGAGACCCATAATTTCTAATAAATCGCCTATAATAACCAATAAGGCCAAGAAAACCCTGAATTCACAACGCAATGCAAGTATTGGCCAAGAAGCTATAGTATCTAATTTACGTGGGTCTGCTTGAGGGTATCAGCCAAGAAGTTATAGCATCTAATTTACATGGGTCTACTTGAATGCCTCAAGCAGAAATGATATGACCCAAATAGTCAATTTGGATGGCAGCGAAGATACATTTAAAACCCTTAGTGAATAGTTGGTGCTGACTTATAAGAGAAAGAGTCTGATCTAAATGATGCAAATGAGTTACTCAATCCTTGCTATAGACCAAAATGTCATCAAAAAATACCAAGATGACTTACGCAAGAAGGACTTGAAAACAAAATTCATTATCCCTTGAAAAGTTGTAGGGGTATTAGTAAGGCCAAAAGGCACCACTATAAATTCATATAACCCCTCATGTGTCTTAAATGTTGTTTTAGCAATATAATCTTCCTTCATGCAAATCTGATGGTAGCCAGCCCTTAAATCAAGCTTAGAAAAATACAGAGTTCCTGCCAATTCATGTAAAAGCTCTTCAATGACAAGAATGGGAAATTTGTTCTTCATAGTAGCTTCATTTAATTTCTGTAGTTGACACAAAAACGCCATGTACCATCTTTCTTTTAGACCAAGACGACAGGTGCTACAAAAGAGCTAGAATTCTCCCTAATAATACCATTATCAAGCACTTGTTGAATCTGTTTTTCAATTTCAGTCTTCTGTACAAGACCTTAACAATAAGGTTTACAGCTAATTGGCTTTTCAACTTGAAGAGGTATAGCATGATCGAAGCTCTAAAGGGAGGCAATGATTTAGGCTCAGCAATTTCAAATCACGTTTATCTCTAGGGAGAGGAGAATTAGAATCTAACCCCACTTGGAATTAAGTGGGTGCATGAATCAAAAAGATAGAGTTGGCAACCACCAAATCTCGAATAACCACTAATTCTTCTGATATTGATTGCTTGGCAACTTATAATTCTTGCAACACAAACAGATGCCCCTGTACATTAAACTCAAATATTTTTAAATCCATATCCATGCTGAAACGACCTAAGATTTTCAACCATCGAGTACCTAAGATCATGTCATATCCACTAATTTTCATAACCAAAAAATCTGCAATGAACATAGCACCGCTCATTCCCCATTCAAGTGCTTCACACTGCTTAGTAACCCAAACTTACCTATCATCAGCTACAGCAACCAAAACACCCGACCGTTCATGAAGTTTTAACTTCAATCTTTTTGCTACTAAAGCATTAACCACATTATGGGCACTTTCAATATCAATTAAAATGATCACTTGTTGTTTCTTAATATCACCCAAAAGAAGTATAGGTACCTGCTCGACATTCAATAGCGTTAATCATACCCGTCTGGCTAATAGGTATTTTGTCAGCTAGAGCATCTTCAAAAATCTCCCCAGCATCTTCAAGCAATAATGCGAACACTTAAGAGTCTTTACACTTATGATTTGTGGTGTATTTTTTGGCACACTAATAGCAAAGCCCCTTCCGGCATCGATCTTCCACGTCCTTCTTCTTAAAATGTCATGTGGGTTTACAAGACTCAGACAATGCTAGGCTAGAGACAAGGATGGGTTGTGTTGTAAATGGGCTTTGTTTTGGGCTTGCTACAAAACAGGCTTAGTCATGCCAACCGCATAGTCACTAATAAGGAGAGAAAAAGGAGAGAAGTGTCGGAGACTTTGAGGTGTCGTAGATAGGGGTGCATTCTCGTGAATAGCAGTGATAATGGCTTCCTACATTCAAGCCATATGCATAGCACTAATAAACAAGTTCTAGAGCTCAAGATGCTTAGTCGTTGATGACAGCAACGATATGCCCACCCTCAAAAATCAGAACCATCGAATTTTGGAAATTTGACATGACTTTGTTTTGTAGGAACAAAGTAAGAGGATGAGGAATTAAGCTACTCACAATACCGGAACTGAGGTATATGCACATTAAGAGGAGATTCACCTTCATGGGTATTGTTTCCATGACTACTAGATGCAAGCCATTTCTCGTTATTAGAAGTGAGCAGAGACAATTTAACATCAATGGCTTGCATAAAGGTCTCTATATGAGATGTGGCTTGCTTGAGTTCACTGATATCGTGAGTGGTTTGATCCAAGTAAGTGTTAGTAGTTTCTATCATGGCATTCTGGAGCTCAAGATGCTGCTCTAGGTCACCAAGACGATTAGATGATCGAGTCTCCAACGGCAAGCAGCGAGGAGGCTCTGATACCTTTGATATGAGTAAAAGAGAGAAGAAAGGCTAATTCATTCATGAAAAAGGAAAATGGCACTAGGCACAACACATATACCCTAGCCTTATAACACGTCATTAAAGTTATTCTCTCTCTTCTAACCAACTCTAAAGGTAACACTCATCCTTTAGCTAAGGCTAATTACAATAAAACCCTTGACAATAATATAGCACGTATCAAGGTTGCTGAACAAGAAAGTAGTTGATGCTACTATAGTACTATTACTCTTTAATTTTAGTTGGCAATATTTATAGATTACAACAGTATTCTTTTTAGCCAACCCAAAGAAATTGATAAGATTCCAGATAGGTTTCCCTTGAAGACTTATTCAAGAAGAAAGTGTCAAAAAATAAATTAAAGATAAATTAAGTTTGATTTATTATTATTATTATTATTTGATTTGCAATATTTTAGGACAGATTTTCATGATATTTAGTTATTTAGATATTATTCAGATCTAGATTTTAGGAGATTTTATTCAGTATTTATTTAATTATCTAGTTATCTAGATTTCATTTAATATTTTGGATTGTATTTGATATTATAAATATAATTAGCAATTCAGAAGTTAGCACATCATCAATAAAAATAGTCTTTTAAACCCTTTGGAGATGTATTTGTCTTATTTCTTTTTGTTAACATTGAGCACCTATCAGCAATCAAGGACCTGTTTTAGCAAACATAGCATTTGGGCTACTTCAAGAAGCACAATGTGTGTGGGTGTGTAGAGTACAGACACGCTCACACACATGAACAAACACATACACATTATAAATTGACGAGATTTAGAGATTATATGCATGGGTATTGATGGTAGGAGAACACATGTGCATTCTCCCACCTCATCCCCTTTGTAGCTTTAGTGTTAGCACGCTTTGAAGCGCATGCAAACACCAAAGCAAACATGCTGTAATTAATTAGATATGTTTTACATTGACTGCATCTTTTAACCAAAAACATGCCACCAAAATTTTATTATGATTGAAACTAATAGCCAAAACCCTCCAAGCAAAAGAGAGGTTGCCATATTTCTGTTACATGAGCATCAATTTAACCCAAATGTCCATAATTATAAAACAACTAAGTTCAATCAACAATTCACTTGATTCTAGAAAACATTGACCAAAAACATTTAAAAAAAAAAAGGCAGCTGAATAAGATAATATCATTAGCCTTATCTTGAAATGCGGTCAATAGAATGAAACAAGAGGTATACAAGCCTAAGTTTCAGCATCATTATGCCAGTTACATCAACTTGGTCAATTAACATATTAACAAAGACCATCAGACCATGGATGATAGATATAATAATAGACATATCAAATAGCTCTTTTCCTTCACCAGCAAATTAAGATAGAAAAACAAAAGAAGAAGAAGAAGAAGAATTATATTTAAAATGTCAAATGGTACAAGCTCGTCTATCAAATCACTAACTGCGTAACAAGAAACCAAGAGATGACCATAAGAGAGGTGAAAATCATGCTAATACCTTCTCACCACTATCATTACCAACAACTCTAATTTCTAGTCCAACACAAGCCGCCTCTGGAGCAAGAGGTATCTCCTCATAGTTCAAAAACTGAATAGCACCAGGGTCATAGCGAAAGAACCCAAAATCATGGACCTGAATAAAGGCAAATGAATGATGCTATTATCAGAGGAAGGGGGACTATTTCCAATCAATTTTGACCAACTAATTGATAAGTATAACAAAACAGAAATACTTTGAACCCTAGAAAGGGTTGGGTTCAATAGATGTTTACAAAAACATGCATGGAGCAATGGCTGAAATTCCAATCAAGTGAAACAAAAGACTCTGCCACGCTGACAATCTATTTGATAGTTTTTGACAGCTTTGTGATAATTAAAGCTAAAAACAGACGTCCACTCACTGGATCTCTGTATATCGGATGCACAGGAACTTCTTCACGATTCAAAAACATGGCTTCTGCTACTACAGGTCCTATACAGACAGAAGGGGAATGGAATCTCAGCAGATTTCAGACCAAGAAAACCTTGAAATGGCATAATGAGAGTGAGATAAAGATATAGCGTCGCAGAAACCCAGAATATTAAATCCGCTTTCTTTTGACATTCAATAACATGTCATTAGATGAGGGTTAGCCATAATATGACAGCAAGTTATGAAATATCGTTTTTAATTTTTTTATACGACATGTATGAAGCTAGAAGAAATTGAGTGGTTTCCAGAGGGGGGAAACAGCCAAAAAAAAAAAAAGAACCACCTTGCATTTGATTTCCATGCTCCAGGTACTATATCCATCTGAACGCATACAGGTAAGCAAATAATTACCACAAACATTCCTTTCAAAATACGAATCTGGTTCAATTTGTGTACGCATTTTTCCTTCAAATAAAAATGCATCGAACCACTTTTTTAAGGAATGTTTGGGAAGCTGTAAGGAAATAACAATCGTGATTTTCACTTCAAATAACTGAAAGCTAGATCATCGAAGGCAACGGTTTCTACGGTTTTTTTTTTCTCATCGGATCAGAGAATTGAGAGTAAGTACCAGGCTTCACAACATGACGATTAGTAAGAATGATTCCCCGACGCTTGTCAACAACGAAGCCAGTGGCGGAGCCAACACCAGCCACTCAGTATCAAAAGCCCGGCAAGCCGTAGTTCGCAAAACAACGACAGCAGGTACGACTTTGTTCAGAGCTTTCCTCCAATCCTCGGCGGTGGCAACGTTTTCCTGGAACGGAGGGTCGATTTCCATGCAAAGGTCGGCCTTCATGCTCGAGTCTAGCCCGATGGATGCCACTGCCACCGATCCTAACCTCCCCAGAGGATCCCCCATTCAAATATAGCGTCTGCTATCTCAGACTATCTTTACTAGAGTGATGGAAAGAATTCCCAGCAGAGTCAGGGAATGACTAGGGCTCGCCGTTGTGGTTCAGTGAATGTTAGGCCTAGGAGCCAAGTTTCTGTAAGACCACCACGGCAACACCATAATCTTGGGGCCCTTCTTGCGGCTACGTTTTCACCATCCGAAATCCCGAGGCTTGCTGAGAATTTAACATAATGAACCTCAATCTCGACTTTGAGTATTTAACAGTGCCGGGAGAATTTTGGTAAATGAACAAGGATGTCATTTATTTTCAAATCACACCTAACAAAATCTAAAACTATAATATAAGACCAAATATTAAATTGAAATATATCTAATATATATATATATATAAAAGTATAACCACAAGCTGCCTTCAAGTTCAATTACTATTTTAAAAATGCTACAAATACAAAATGCTAAATCGACTTCATTTAATTTTATTAATTTATTTTTATAATGTTAATTTCTATTTTAAAAATTAATTTATCTTAATTCAGTTTTTTTCCTCATTCCCCTCTTATCATCTCTCCCACTCTCCCATCATTAATCTTATTTCTATTTTAAAGGTTTAATTTTAAAAATCAAGAGATCATGTCAAGATAGAAATAAGAACAATGATAAATAATATATTATTTATTATGATAAATAATACTCCCTTTATTTAAAAATGTAAGGTATTTTTAACTGACTCTCACCTCCAATAAAGTAGTTATCTATTTTTCAACTAACCCTATCTTTCTATATTCATCTCTATTAAACACCCTACAATGAATATAAAGTTATTATCAATAAGGGTGCTTTTAGAAAAAAGACAATGATTACACTTCAAAAATGCCTTATATTTTTTAACATCCAACTCTTCAAAAAATACCTTATATTTTTTAGCAGATAGAGTATAACATTTTAATTCAAGTAAATTATGTATATTTAAAAGTATAATGTTGTCATTTATGCTCTTATTTTTAAAATATAAATAACCAATAAATAAATATATAAATATAACACTACTCCACAACAAGTATCTCCATTATCTCAATTTCTATTAATTTATTTATATTTTCAAATTTTTGATTTAAAATTTAAATTTCAAGTAAATTATGTGTAACTTCCTTATCTCCAAAAATCTCCCCATTATCCTAACTTCATAAATTCTTGATCCTAATTTATTGTTTTAGTTTGTATTCAATTAGCTCCTTTATAACTTCTTCTTGCCAAGGAATATTGGAGTAGTGGGAGCAATTACCATTTACTAGTTAGCAAATGGGTGAAAACATAGGTCACAACTTCTCCTCCTATGATTAGTCTCCTAAAATACCTCCACATCATCATTGACTTCCTCAATCTTTATTATACCTTCTTCCTCTCCTATCGCCTTCTAATTTTTTTCTTTCTTTTGCAGCAATAAGCCACTCTAATAAAATTGTTATCATTGACGCCTTTTTGTTTAAGGCTAGGGGGCATGTTTCATGTTGCCTAAGACCCAAAATAAAAGGAAGAAGAAACATGCTAAAGGGAGATCAGAGAGCACATGATCAAGAGGGAATTTACAATTACATTTGCAATGAAAATAAAAAGAGGAGATACATTCACGGCCACTTCTACGATGGTGAATATATCTTAGTAATTTTAGTATGATCCAATTATCACTATTACGCAGCAACCACTTTTATGATGGTGAAAGTCTTCAAAGGTTACTTCATCTTATTGTTATCCTCAAGTCATTTACATCCTATGGCACAAAACTTATGTTTATTATTGTTTCTCATATTATTTGTTCATATATTTTATTAGTGCACTAGCCAAAAAAAATATATCTTACCAGTATATATTCATGATCTTCATCAAGTTTTGTTCACTTTCACCAACTACCATATGCAATAAATGCATTATTAAAAGTCAAAATTAGGAGTAAAGCTATTTTTCTTAGTTTTTATATATGTAAAATCTTTTAAGATTGCAATGAGGAGGAAAAGGATTTTGTCTTATTGAAATTTTCCTTTGATAACTCAGTTTATTATGATGACCCGTCTTTATTTTTTCTATGTTTTCTACTTTCCCTCTAGCCTAGCCTTTTATGATATGGTTAGAGGTGCCTATTAGATTGTTTATGAGGCATTATGCAAGCATTATAGACTAGAAGTGGGTGTGTGGAATAGTAATGTTGGTACTATCCTGTATATCTTGCTGAGTGTGGTCTTACCATTTTGGATGTTAATTAATGATTATATCGTATATATGAGATTTCACATATGTAGTGTATGTATACGTGTGTATGAACTTTGAAATCATTATCTAAACTACACTTACTTTTTCTTATTACTTGTAAAATTGAATTATGAACTTCTATGCAGATTTCAAATAAAAACATAGATTGAGTCTAAACAATTGCCGATCATCTTACAAAGTGCTATAGATTTGGTAAACATGATGTTTAAGTGGGATCCCAAGAAAAAAAATTTTGCTGAAGTTGTGTGAGTTCCTTGCCTTGGTATTGCATGCCAAAAAATTTTAGCTCCACAACTTTGCTTAAAAGTTAAATCTAATGTTAATGGAGCTATGTAATTAGATTATCTTTAATTATCTGTAATTGCAACATAATTTTTGTGTATAATAGGAAATGAAGTCCACAAAGCTTTTTTTTTTTTTTGTTCAACCAATTGGATTATCATCAAACTCTTTATATAAAGTCAATAATTGATTTTTATATTTATTTTAAACAATGTTAATCAATTAAATGTTTAACTTAATATTGTTATGTAAATAAAATAAGTAACTTTACCCAAAAAAGTAAATTAATTTAAAAGTTATTTTAAGTTGAAAACATAAGTTCTCAATATACCTTAAACCCTATTATATACATAACAATCATTTATTTTGTTTGCACAAGTTCGCAATATACCTTAAACCCTATTATGTATATTAACAATCATTTATTTTGTTAACACTCATGTATTACACAAGCCGCATACTAGTTATTTTAAAAAAATAATCAAAATGTCCTTCATTTATTTAAAAAGAAAAAAGGAAAAACCACAGCCACAGTCACTGAAACACTATCGTCAGCAACCACTAGACCTCCATTGTCAAAGCTTTGACAGCTAGAGAATCATGGAGAATTAATTCTCCAAAGACGGTCAGGGATGAGTTTAAAACCCATATGACCCTTTAGCACACCAAAATGCAAGGACCATCAAGCCATTGAACTCATTCAATTATATATAATGCATAAAATTCTATATATAATAAATCATGTTTTTAAACTACTTGATTATTATATTACTTATTAATAGTAAACTTTATTTGTTAATACCTTAACAAGACTTATTAAGTCTATGACTACCGCAGCAAAACTACATTATTTGTTAAACATATAACTTACTTGTTAATACATTAACAAGACTTGTTAAGCCTACTCTCACAAACAGAACTACATTACTTTGATAATCGCATGATTACTTGTTAAAACATTAACAATGAGTATTAATTACTTAACTTTTCTTGTTAAATCCATAACTCTTATAACATAATTACATTACTTGTTATTGCATGATTGTATTTGTTAATACCTTAACAAGACTTGTTATCTACTTAAATTTCCTTTGTAAACATGTGACTCCCACAATAGAACTATATTACTTATTAATTGTAAACTTTACTTGTTAATTATCAATAAGACTTATTAATTACTCGAGTTGACTTGTTAAATCCATGACTCCTTCAACTAAACTACATACTTGTTAATTACATAACTTTACTTATTAAATACATGACTCCCTCCAAATTATATATATGATAACTTTTATTTTCAAACCTCCTAATTATTATGACAAGAAGTAGACTTGTTAAAAGCTCGACATAGCTTGTTATTTCTTTA
>NW_026557219.1:0-26361 GCF_029017545.1 Prosopis cineraria | reverse complement strand
AATTAATAAACTTACCATCTTTGCAACAATTATTTATAATAACTTCGAATAATTAATAGTAATGGGGTTGGGTGTAGCAGAAATGGCTCGTGTGTCACGTGGCGAACTAAATTGATCTCACTGAGAAAATGCTCATACTTTATTGTCAATGTGTCACAAATATGAGAAATACTTGTATACCGCAACAAAATTGAAGGGAAAAGACAACTGTCATCTTGTCTTTGATCTCTTCCTCCACCTTTGGGCTCTTAGCCCCCATTGTTGAACCTCACTTTTGTTTCTTTTCGTTGTCGTCGCAAATTGTGCATTTCACATTTTCTCCGCATCTGCGATGCCTTTTTGATCAAGTCATCTTTAAGGTATTTGTCTCTTATGCTCTCTCATATATTCCAGCAGCATCGCTTCTGTTTTCTCGTTTCGGTAACTTTGGTGCTTGATGAGACTTTCTCTGATTTCTGACTCTTATGAGTTTCATTTCATATTCTGTCAGCAGTGGACTTTCATTTTGGTTCCTTTGATAAAACTTTGATTTGAACAATTTTGGATAAGCCTTTGATCAGATCCTCCATGCTTAGTGAGATGATGATTTTGCAAAAATGCTCGTGAATCTGAGCGAGTATTCTAGCTAGCAAAAGGAAAGAAGGAATTTGTGTGCGTGGGACAAGTTACAACTTAGCAAAAAAACTTGCCGCAAAGGAACTGCAATGCTTTTATAGTTTTATACAAAGACTGAAAAATTAGGCAAAGGAAATCACAAAATGCTTTAGACGCTGCAATGCAAAGGCTAGCTCCTTCCATTCATTTAAATAGTACTCCCTCTATCCCATAGATACTTTTGGAGCAATTTGACGTCCAAAATATAAAACACTCTAATATTTTTTTTATATTATCCTTTTTATATTATCTCTCTTTAATATATTCATAAATGCAATATTAAACAAAGGACATTTTGGAAACATTATATTTTTGTTTGAAAAAGTTAAATTTGTAAAGTACATTTAGTCAGATTTATTGGTGAGAGTGATTTTATTTAAAAGTGTATTATAAATTATGAGTGAGAGAATGCAATTGATTACAGGAGAAACAATACAAAATGGACACATATAGAGAATACAAAATATATTATAGTTATACACAGGGTAACTAATTACATAATTAATTATAGTCTCATTCTCAAAAACAAGCATTACTCATAAAAACTAGTCCTTAAGTTTGTAAGCAAAATGGTTTCTCAAAAATTTAGGCTCACTAATTCCTTGGAAGCTATAAATTTATATTAAGAGATTGCTATGCAAACAACCCATATTGTTATGAAATTATGAGTTTAGAGAATTGGCCTATAGTGTGTGGTAGGGCTACACATAAGTAGGGTAGGGCCGGGCCGGGCCGGGCCAAGTATCATCCTTGCCAGATGCTAGCCTAATGTGAAGTTTGGGTGATTGTGGACAGTTGACAAAGTTAGTGCACTTCTTGGCTGTGAAGATGACATTTTCACTTAAGATGTATGCTGAGTTTATGTACATAAGATTGTCTAACTTCATGGGGTGCCAAAAGATATTGTCTTTGACCGTGATCTGAGGTTCACATCAAACATCTAAAGAGCATTATAGAGAGTAATAGGCACTAGGTTAAGATTTAGCACAGCCTATCATCCATAGAATGATAGCCAAACTGAGAGAACTATCCAAATGTTAGAGGATACGTTGCGAGCATGTGCCTTAGAATTGAGAGGTAGTTAGGACATAACTATTAATAGAGTTCACCTAAAATAACATTTTCATTCTAGCATTGGAATGGCTTTATATGAGGCATTGTATGAAAGAAAGTGATGATTGCCTCTGTGTTGGACAAAATTGAGTGAGAGGAGTTTGTTGGGTTCGAATTTGGTAGACCAAACCACCTAAAAGATCAAGTTGATTAAGAAAAAGTTATTGATAGCCTAAAGTTGAAAGAAGAGCTATGGATCAGCGTAGAAGATCATGGGAATTTTTGGTTAGTAATCATGTGTTTTTTAGGGTTACTCTAATGACTAGCATTGGGAGATCAATAAAAGCTAAAAAATTGACTCTTAAGTTTATTAGTCCTTTTAAGATTTTGGAGAAGTTGGGACTAGCGGCCTATTAAATCTCCTTGCCGTCGAGTTTATTGGGTGTTCATGATGTGTTTCATATGAGTCAACTCAAGAAGTATTAACCAAATCCTTCTCATGTTATTGATCTAGAAAATGTGAAACTTCAAGAAAATTTGAGGAATAAGACTGACAATTGAGGAATAAGACTATACGCTTGGTTATGGTCTTTTAGAAAGGTATGACTCCTAGTGATGCAACTTAGGAGATCGAGGATAAAATGAGGCAGTTATATCCCCACTTATTCTCATAGGTACGAGTTATGTGGGATTTTAAATTTTGAGGGCAAAATTTCTAAAAGGAAGGGAGAATTGTAACATCATAAGTTTCCAATTTGAGAATTATCAGTGTTTTTAAGAATATTTTTGTCAAATTAGATAAGTTATTGATTAATGATATTTATAAGAGACTAATATAGTTTTTGGATCCTTAGACAGCCTCAGAAGAAGGCTAGGTTGAAGTTTAAATGGCCATGGCACAGAGGAAATTTTAAATTATAGTGGGGCTCTCTGTGCCATGTGCCACGATACAAGTGTTAATGTGCCACGACGCACGTGCAAAATTTGCACTTATCAGATTCATGAACTAGACTAAAAATTAGAAAAGAGGAAAGGGTGAACATGAGAGGTGTGACAAGAGGAGCTTGTGGCTGCTAAGGCTTGCTTCCAACGTGATTTTAGAGGCCTTACAAGTGTGATATACATTGGGTAAGCTTTCCTTTCTTCTCCCTCTCCCTCATTATGAAAAGATTCTAACTTTTAGGGTAATGGGGCTTTAATCTCAGTTTTCTTAGGTTTAGACCAAACCCATTGACTTATTTAAGGTCTTGGGGAGTTAAATCAAGCCTCTAACCCTAGGTTTATGAGTTTTATAGTGATTTAAAATTTTTATTGGGGGATTAGATGAACCCTAAGCATAATTTGAGAGTTTTTGACAATGTGGATAATTGGATGGTGATTTTGATATGTTGGAATGTTTAATAGGATGTTAAAGTGTTTGAAAATGGTTGATGTTATTAGATAAGGTAGTTTGAGTGTTATGGGTACTTAAAACCTAGTGAATTTAGGTTTATCTGGAGTGATAATTGACAATTATCACTTAATTATGTAGATTGAGTGTTGTTTGAGCATTATCATGCATATAGAACATGTGGAGATAACGTTGAATCACGGTAACCCTTTTGTGACAAAGGGTTGAGGTAAAGAAATAATTTATAGTGAGTAGATAAATATATTTGTTTACATGTGTTTTGAAAGCTTGGCATGTTGTGAAAGATGATTTTCCTTGTGCATTAGAAACTACTTTCAAAATGATAAAGATTTTTAAATCCTTATGTGAAAAGATAGTGATTTTTCATAAGTGTGTGAAATGTATGGAAAGTATGAGCATGATCATGTTAGTGGGTAGGATTCACCTGTAGGAAGGATAAGTGAAAGTTCATATGGCATGTATCTTCTTAGTGCCTAGTGAGATAAGGTGTTGGAGATTTTCTCCTTAGTATCCATGCAGGATATGACGTTGGAGAGTGATGCTCCTTAGCATCAATAATGCACTGTTAGAATAACGACACCCCGATTCATGTGCGATAGGGGGAGACTACAGTTTGAAAGTTGGATAGGATACCTTTGGCCAGGTTATCCTACTACTGAAGGTAAGCTTGGATCATTGTAAATGTGCACTTGGTTCAAGAGCCTATAGTTTCAGTCGGGGTGATATAGAGGCTCAGATGGTAGAATAATTATGTTAGTGGTAAAAGACTTGCATTTATGGAAAGGATTAGTTAAATATGCTAAAGTGAAAATATACATTTACTACAAAAAAAGGTTATGTTGTAATATGCTAAAAGTATGTTTTGGTTCTTAATAGCTTTACTCCCATATGGTTGTGTATGTTAATTTACAATAGGTTAGGGCTCCGGTAGGGGCAAGGGGAAGGAAGGGGCGATTGAAGAGTGAAGAGCATTGTTATATAGCTCTTCTCTTTCCTCTTTTTGGGGTAATGAATATGCCACAAATATTATGCCAACTTAAGATCATGACATTGTTTTGGTATCACTTGTATGAGGATTTGTGATATGTGCACATATCTTGGCCTAAGATTGATGTTATTGTGATTGAATGAGTGTGTTTGGCCAAAGCACAACTACAAGTGATATAATTGTGGTGATTTATGTATGAAAATGACCAAAAAATATTTTTGTTAAGTTTTATCCACCCCTTTATGTTATTGTGAATTGGGGGTTTGATGGTCATTTTGAGTATGATTAGTTATTTGTGTGATATGAATGACCAAGTGTGTTGTATATGGTCCATTTGAGGTGGTCAAAGTGATTTTAGAGCTAATGGCATTTGGTATTGTTAGTTGGACACCTTTGAATGTGTTTTGAGGTGAAAACGAATCGTTTTGTGTAACATCTTGAATTTCTTAATCCTGTGATTAGTGGTTAATTGAGGATAAAGTGAAAACTAGTGTGGGATTAGAGATTTAGATGATTACTTGATGATTTGACTCATTGGTATGTTGTATGAGTAGTTATGGGTGAGAGGATTTCATTTCGAGTTGAAGTAAGTGCACGTAGTGAAAATAAATTTCACTATACCACGTGCCACATGAACTAGAAAATGACTTCTTAAGTCATGAATTTTAGAAATTTCAGAGGAGAGAATTTTATAAACATAAGAGAAGGAGATAAGAAGGGTTGAGGAGCTAGGGCAAGCTATTTCAGGCCATTAGAAGGTGCTTCTGATTGATAACTTAGCAGGTAAGCTAAATATAACTCTTACCTTCTATCCTACACAAATTTCTTTGAAAATAAGTTATAAGGAAATTGAATCGGAGGAATTTGAGGGGTTTGATTCTTGCTCAATAGTAATAAAAAGGTTCTCGGGAGTTAAATTAGAGCTTTGTGACTAGTTAAAGTTGAACAGTAGAGCTTTGAACTTGTAGGCTCATTTGGCCCTTAGAGAGAGAGAATTTAGGGCAGAAATCTAATTTAAGTGAAATAAGATTGGTTAAGATGATGTAAAATAGTAATTGAATAGTAATGAACTTAGAATGGATAGATGAAAAACAGTTTACAGATGAATATAGCCCTAAGTAGTAAATATGTGTTTTTGGTCAAAATGGACCAAATGACTAAAATGTGCCAAATGAGTTTAGATTGGCATATTGGATGTATGACTTGAGAAAGGAAGCTTAAGATAAGCTATGGTGGTGGTTGAAATTTATGGGTAACCTTTCTAGTGATAGAAGGGTTGAGGTAACTGAATAACTTTCTTTGTTTGACTGTTTATTATAACTGTGTGTGAGTATGCTATATAGTACATGAACTTGTTTTGGATTAAGCATGTTCTATAGCATTACGTGGATGTTGTATGAAACAGCTTTTGATTAAATAAAAGCATTGAAATGGGTGACTTTAAATGATATGTTTATATATATATGTTATGTATGAGAAAAAATGTGAAATGGTAATAAGAAACCTTGAATGATTCAAAAAACATGATCATAGGGGTGGGACTTCATCCGAGTGAAGAGGTAGTAATAAGACCAAATGGCATATTCTCCTTAGTGCTCGACAGGGTACGGTGTTGGAGAAATACCTCCGTAGTGCCTTTTAAGGGGCAGTGTTAGAGAAGACCTTCTTAGTACCCATCGAGGTATGGTGTTGGAGATTTTGAACTCCTTAGTATCTGTGTGAGACGGTGTTAGGGTCAACAACACCCTATTATATGTATTTGGGGAAACCATAGTCCAAAAGTAAGATAGAACACATTTGGCTAAGTGATTCTACTACTAAAGGTGAGTTCAAGATAATAAGAGTGTGCATTAGTTTAAGGCGAGCCTATGGTTTTGTGTCAGGGTGATTTAGAGGTTTGGTTGATAGTAATCATGCTATGGAATGCTATGTGATGCAATATGTTGCTATATGTGAAAAGTGATGAAAAGTGAAATATGGATACATGGGGTTGTAAATTGAGAATGTAATATGTGAAATGTTATATTGAATGTTATAATATGCTTTACTTTTATATAATTGCATGTGATAGTCGTTAGAAGTGAATTATTCTGTTACTAAGATTTTTATCTCACCCCCATAGTTACATGGTTACAAGGTAAGGAGGTGATCAGAGCAAAGGAAGAGAGTCTAGACCGACTGGAGTATTTAAAGTCGTGCATACTTTGAGTTTGTGTAATGAACTAAGAAACTAGTGTATATATGTGTAAATGAGTTACCATAGGGTTGCATGCATGACTTGAGTAGTAATTTTGTGGAATCTTAGCCCAATTGTATGCATATATGATGAGATAAATCAAGGGCTATGATATGGATATGTTTGTATTGAAATTGTTGTTAATATTGGTGAATCTTAAGCTCAAGTGAGAAATTATGATGAAATGAGTAATTTAGGGCTAAGATTGAGTAATACATGTGTTATAAATGTGAATGTGTATGTTTATGTTGAGAAAAAGGCCAAGAAGGCCAAGTTATGCTAAGTGATGACAATTTGTGAAAATTTGAGAAACGTGAAAATTGGCTGTTGAGAAGTCAAATTTTGATATATGTGTATAATTGTGATATAAAATGGTTAATCAAGTATATTAGGTTTTTTTGAACTTAATTCAAGGCTTTATGTGGTCTAATGAGAGAAAAGGATTGATTTGAGTATTTGGGTGGGCAAAATTTTCAAAAAAAAGTGACTTTTTACACATGGGTGTCCAAATTTTGATCGGATGTTAGATCATGTCCAAACCTATCTCATTAGCTAGCTTATGAGTTAGCTTCACGTAGGCACTTGAATCACTCTAATCAGACGTCGTATGTGAAAACAGTGCACACTGAAAGTTTGTCATTTTGCTGTCAAAATGACAGCAGAAATTTTGGACAAGTGCATTGTAGCACATGATATAGAAAGATTGAGTGTGTGGCTCTGTGCCACATGCTGCAGAGCACGTACTGTATGCCATGGCACACGGACCAATTCCTAACTTTATTTTGTGATTGTAAATGCATGCAATGTAGATAGGAATGCTGGTGGGTTGTGTCCACTATGCATTATACGAATAAGTCTTTAGCCAAAGCTTTTTAAATAATTACTTTGATTACTAATTAGTGTGTTCGTGGTAATTTTGTTAATCTTCTCTTGTATTGAGTGGATATAGGAGGAGTTTACATTTTGCATGGTCCATCTTCTTAATGGATAATTATTTGAGTGTGAGACTAGTGTCATTAGCTAGAAGGCTTGAAGAGCTTTGTGTGGACACTTAAACCGCTCAAATCGGATGTTGGATGGAAAAACGGTGCGCTCTAAAAGTTTGTAGTGTTGTCATGACAGTAGATGCATGTCGTGGCACAAATGCTCGCTGAGGGACTCATCCCTTTGTGCCATTGTGTGGCCTACACCGCAGTGGACAAGCCAATTTTTGGATAAATTCCATTCTTCTTTCACTTGTTTTCAAGTGCCGTTTGATTTTCATGCTTCCATTATCATATTTGATTGATTTTAAATTTTAGTTTGAGCTCAAACAATATTTTAGAAAGGGTTTTCTTGAGATCTCAATGTTTTAAACTAATTATTTTTAAACCCTTGGGTTGTGATAACTTCTAGTTGGGATTTTATTTAATCTTGGTTATCACAACGGCATATAAATGTTTTGTCCTGGTAATATCAAGGCAAATATTACACCCCATCTATCTGCATTGGATATATTCATTTGAGTGGTACATGAAAATTCTTAAGAGGTATGTGAAGGATCCCCATCATTTAGAAGCCTCTATTGTTGAAAGATATGTTACTGAGAAGGTTGTTGAAAGAGGTGTTTTTTCTTTGCACCAATTATTAAAAGGTATTAAACATCCCATTCATCTCTCTATTTATAAAATATTTGCATAACTATGTGATATTAATATAAACTAATATGTTGTAGTGATCATCTGATGCTTCCTGTCATTTGTCCCCATGAAAATATTATATATTGGTTCTGTTCATTACAATGGGAAGTTTTTTGAATAATTATTTTTTGTGATATTATTAGCATCTTTTTAATATATTTAAGTATGTATATTTGATAAATAGATCTTTACTTCGTTATTACAGGATGGAGGATATAGTTGACAAGGAAAAAAAATAAAATTAAGTGGGTGTGTGTGCAAGTAAGTATTTTTAAACAATTTTCCAAATTAGAATAAATATTATATATTGATTTGATGACTTGAATTGGTTTTAATTTTTTCAACAGTGTGCTCAAAAACCAAGAAGTGTAGAGTATGGTTATTACGTGATGATTTTCATGTATGAAATTATCACTCAAGGCATTACCCACTCATTTCAGAAGGTAATAGTTTGTTAAAAAATAATTTATATTTTACACTTTACCCTAGATTTGAATTAATATTCATGCATATATTTTTATTGATATGTAGCATTTTAATAGTTTAAAGCCATTTTCCAAACAAAAGTCGAGACATATAAGGAATATGTGATCTACTTACTTTCTAGAATTGATTAGAGTAGATAATTAGATAAATATTTATATTGGATATGTAGAAATTTCAATGGATATATTTGTAATTATCTCTAGAGCTGATGTTTATGTATAAATGCAGGCTTTTGTAAGTAAGGGATTGAAAGCATTCCAAATAAACATTCTTCTTTAAAAAAAGGACACATACCACGATAGTTGTGTATCAAATTGTGGTAAATATATCTTTTCATGATAGTTATCACCAAAACTATTATGAAAAGCTTTTTGCAACAATTTTGTTCACAAATGTCACGAATAGTATCGTTAGAAGAGTTGTTTGCTAATCATTTTTCACAATAGTTGTTATTATAACTGTTGTGAAAAGTTAAGGTTACAACGACAGTCCCTTTGAAGACTGTTGCGAAAGGTATTAACTTACAACTACACCCGTTTCACAACAGTCCCTTTAGGCTTCCCTTTCTTTGTTTGGAAAGGTGGAGGGAAGGGAAAAAAAATTTCCCTCCCCTCCAAAACCTCCCCCTAAATTGGGGGATCCCCTTCCCCTTCCTTCCAACTAAACATAGCCTTAGTCTTCAGCTTTAAAGGATTTAGAGAGAGCACAAGGAGTGAGAGAAAGAGGGGGGCAGAGATGGGAGAGAGAAGGAGAGCTTTAGACTATAGCCTCCACTGTTCACCATTATTGTCATCTTCGGTGCTCTGATGGTTGCAGACTTGCTATGAATCCTCTGCATGCATCGCCCTTCAAGTTTCTTCCTTGTTTGAAGCTGAGCACCAGGTTGGTTGTGGCTTTTCTAGCTATATGGTTGTCAATGTTCGGATCTTCTTCTCCCTTTCCCTTCATCATCATCCATTCGTTGATAGTGACCATAAAAGTGCCATGATTCTTCCTCTTCCCTGAATGTGTAGCAGTATCGAGCTTCCCCTATTTAGACTCAGCTCCATCTTCTTCCTCCCTTGCATGTTTTCATTGATGATTACTACTATGGTAGGAGTTTTATTGAAGTCACAATTTTTTTTCAATTCTGGTTACTGCCATTAGAGAGTGAGTGGCAGGAAACTCCCTCCTTATTCCTACTCTATCTGTGCATTATTGTGTGGGTGCTTCCATGGTTTAATGATTCTTTCCCCTGCTTCCATCAATCTTTCTTCTCATTTTTGTTATCGGTGATTCTAAGATGTGAAGCTTCAATTCTTCTTCCAAGTTGCTATCTCTGCGTGTTGTAGGTTAAGTTATGAATTTTTTTTGATTACTTCAACTGTATGAAATGAAGTGATAGGAATTGGGGTTTCTTTGTGTTTGAGATTGATTTTTCTGTTAAGGAATACATATTTAGGAAGCTAAATGATTCAAATATCTTGATTGTAAAATTTTGGGAATTGGAATAGAAGGAGAAGGAATTTGGTTAGCAGCCTTTTGTGAGTGATTGTAAAATGGTGCATTCAAGTTGTTTGCTAAAAAGTCTAAGAGAAAATCCTATCCCATTTGACTAATCAACTATATATGGCTAAAGTGACATAGTGGAATTATGATGTGTAAATTATGGTGTTGTAGGACCTTAAATTCTTGATAGTTTCATAGTCACCCTATCTCTGGCATGAGAGGAACATAGAGTTTATGAAGAGAACTACCTTTCAGTTAATAACTCTTCTACAAGGGCCTAATGATTTTATTTTGAAAGTTTGCATTTATAACAGTTATTTATTTTCTATTTTGAGACTTGGAATTTGTAGACATTGATTAGATATTTTTAGAGATCTATGGATTAAATTCATCATGACATATTATATGTGAAAAATAAGGTTGAGAATTTCTTATATATACTTGATGGGTTGTTATTTGGAATATAGTATAAATTCAATATTATGTCCTACTTTTGGAAAATTTATATTAAGTATTTTCTTTTAAATTTGACATGGACTTGGGATGGGGATGTGCCTTTTGTGTTGATGAATACTAATCTCAAGTAATTTTAGGAGTTTGGGTGTATACTCCGTTAAAATATATGTAAAAGTAATAATGGTATTATATTGGGTATTAAAGAATTAAAGAGCAGCCCATATTGTGTAAACAATTGACTTGGAGTAAGTTATATATTTGGAAATTTATCCGGTAAGTGGATAACATCCCAATCAATTTACATACTTGCAATATTCCTTTTATCAAATATTATTGTCAATAATATACAATTATTAATTTATGTTTCTCTAGTATTGATTACTGTTGTTAATTAAATTTCTTTAGCTCTTGAAGTTGTCATAATATATACTTATAAGATTAACGAAACTACTTTTATAAATCCTAGAACTCTTTTATTCAATAAAGACAATCATGAAAATTAGTGAAAAAGTTTGTGAAACATTAGTTATGAATTTTCATATTTAAAAACATTAATATTTTAAGCAGTTCATGCGAGTTTGATATCGAGAAGAGAAAATTTTATTTCGATAGTGATGATTTTTTTGCATGTTTGAAAATAGATTTGAAGGGAACTTTATACAGGATACTAGTTGCTAACAGTAGTTCCGTTGGCCCTTAGCGGGCCATGGTCAATAACTAGCTAGTTTGATTTTCATAAGCTTTGTTCTCATGTTTGATATTCGTGAGTCTCGTACTCACATTTGTTTTCATGGCTTTGGCTGCGTTTGGTTAGCATTACTCTCATGGACTATGTGTCCACTTTTATTTCTTAGCTTTGGCTGTGTTTGGTTACTTACCCTCGTGGACTGTGTGTCTATGTTTTTTTCGTGGTATAAGTTGTGTTTAGTTATTTACTCTCGTGAACTGTATGTCCATGTTTGTTAATTGTTCTGATAAGTCCCTATAATCATAAATTAGATTATTTGGTGATTTTAAATCTCATCGGTTTTTATTTAGTAATTTATTTATAATTATTTATTTTATTTATTTGCTTTCTTGAAATCACGTAACAATAATATTTGATCAGATAATTTAATGGTTTAAATTTTTATTTAAAGTTATATAGAGCTATTTTATTCCAAGGTTTACTAAATTTTTATGAAAATCATTGTCTCCTAAACTTACATAATTATTTCAAATTTTTCATTTATTTATGTTCAATTATTTATCGATGGGACGTTATTCACTGAAAATATTTTTGGTTTCTCTCAAATAGCATATCTGATGATCTAACTCCTGTTGATATCTAAGGGGCTTGTTATTGAATTGAGGAGAAAACCTTTTAAGGGTACCTTCCTTTTGATGTAAATGTTTAACTATGTGCTATACTTTAAAATTATGATTAGATGCTCCACGCTAACCTTAAATAGGATTCTAATATGTTATCTACTTGTCTGTTGATTGTGGAGGAGCAAAGCTTTGCATTTATGATTTGGATTTTACATTAATGTTGTAAAGACTTTGGGAAGTCCTGTTTATAGTAGATGTTATGTCAAAATTTTTATAAAAAGTTTAAGAATCTTTCATTTATATAAAAATGTTATAATGACTCAACATTCTATTTTAATTGAATTAAAATATTAGAGTAAAGTTTCCTTAATCAAGGCTAAAGGGATGTATGTTTGTACATATGTCCCATGTTGGCCATGTCTAACTTTGGGGCATGACAATGAAATTCGCCCCCTTCCCTCATTTATTTAGATCTTAGTTTGCTTTCTACATTTCTCTCCCTACTTCAGCCAACGAACTAGAAGATGATTCCACTATGGCACCCAATCTATTGCATCGCTGAACTCTGTCATGTATCTAGTCATCGAGGTGCGATCTCACATTGTGGGAGTTCATCTACTACATACTTGCCCAATTTATCTATGCTTGTTGTCGATTAATGCGGATTTGCATCCATTTTGCGTCTTGTACTCTAGTCTGCACCGTAAGTCGAGTTCGCCACCTCGTTGCTTTTAAATCTTAGTTGTCACTTGCTTCATATCTAAAGCTTCCCATTGCATTCTCCGTCTTGATCAAGTTCACTACCTCACCACTTCCAACTCTGTTTTATTTAGTGAGTAATGATAAGAATTGATTAATGTACAGCAAAGAGATTAGTTTGTTTTTGTTTTTAGAATGTGGCGATATGCTTGATTTGTCATGCGAATGCACCAAGAGAAGGAAGAAGATGGGGAAGAGGAACAGGAGAGAGAGAGAGATAGGTATGGGTCAACGTTAGTCAATTGTTGGGAAGGGCAACATTGCTCTATTTTTTATACTTCTAGAATAACATTGTTTTTCCTAAAAGTAAAGATACCTAGAGTTCCTTTTAAAAAATGTGAGACATTTTTAGTCTTTTAAGGTATAATTATTATCTTTTTTTTTTCAAAAGTGCCCCTATTGATAATGACATTATATTTATTATAGAGTATTTAATACAGGTAAATATAGAAAGATAGAGTTAGTTGAAAAGTAGGTAACTACTTTATTGGAAGATGAGATTCGATTAAAAATGCCTTACATTTTTTAACAAAGGGAATATAAATTAATCAAATGCATATAATTTAATCAATGAATCAGTTGATTGGAATAGTTTTTGAGAAGGCATTATTTAGAAAGGAAAAAAGAAAAAGAAAAAGGGGCTTTAGTTAACTATGCATTACATGATGGATTTATAGAACTAATTTTGTGGATTTCGTTGCCCTTTCTTTAGTGATATGATAGTTTCAATACAGACAATTATTTTATCTTTACTTTTAGGCCAATGATACTTTTGAGCATTCAATTATTTATATTTATTATTTTAAGCACTTAAATTTTTATTTTATTATCATTTTTTTAAAAAGAAAGAGTGTTATACTGTACAAGAAAAATCCTTTCAAAATAAATTATATGTAATGATATGAAAATTGTAGAAAAAGTTCAGAAATGTACATAAATAAATATATAATCAGTAAATTAATCATAAGAAGAAATTCAAAAAATTTTAAAAAAAGTATAACAAGTTCAATTTTTAATGACATAATAAAATGATGATACTATAGTGTCTATTTTCAAGAGATATAGAATTGGCTAGATATTTCTCATTGCATAAAAGGAAAAAAAAAGAATTGGCTAGATATTTTGAATGAAATGTTAGAAAGATATTTCAAAATTTGTTCAAAATAAATCAATATATAATTACATTTAAATAAGCCAATAAATATTTAGTAAAAGAATGAAAATTTTTTGGTAACATAAAAAGAATGAATTTTATGTATATGTAAGGAAACGTTTTGGATCTAGCCCAAAAAAAGTAATAGTTGGTTGGATTGAGGGCTAGGCTTATACACACACGCGCACACACATTTAAAGGCCCATTGAGGACTTTGACCTTTTTTTAATTTTCTCTTCCTTTTTTTTTTGGTTTCCATTTAATTGGTGGCCCCGCTTGTATATGTCACAATGTGTCATTGATTTTAAATTTGTGGTAAAGAAGTTTTCTATCCATTATTATACTTCTAATATCTCATGATTTGCATTTATTTTTGGCTTTAAAGGGCACAGATGAAGTTAGCATCATAATTCAACAAAGTTTGTCTGAATGCATGGAAGTAAGCTGGGATGGAAAAGCTTTCAAGAGTATGGCAAATCTCAAAGTTCTTATTTTTTAGAATGTGGAATTATCAGAAGGTCCAAAATATCTTCCTCATAGTTTAAAAGTGTTGGAATGGCAAGATATCCCTATTCATGGTTGCCAGATCAATTTTGTCTGAAGAATCTTGTTGTACTCGACCTCAGACATGGTTGTTTGAGTTCACCAGAAAAAATCAAGGCAAGGACCCTAGCTTATATGCATTTCTTGGTAGCCAGCATGAATTGTTATTTCATTTTCTTTCTTTTTTTAAGACTTTTTGTATGATTTTGGTTGTTGTAGATGATGAATAACTTGAGTGCTCCAAAGCTTGAAGATTGTCAATATATCATAGAGATATCTAATCTATCAGCTCTCCAAAATTGAAAGGAATTATGTATTCGTTCTTGTGAATTCTTGTAAGAATTTAATTGAGATTCATGGTTTAATTGGACATTTAACAAAACTTGAAATCTTGGAAGTATTGAGGTGTGTCTAACTTGAGACTTTTCCACATGAATTCAAGGTACCCTCTCTTCAAGAACTTGGAATACGTGGTTGTTCAAATCTAAAGAACTTTCCAGAAGTACTTGAAAATATGAAAATAACAAGTTTGGAATTGCGTGGAACTAGAATAAAAAAATTGCCTTGGTCAATTTGCAATCTTAGTCAACTTGGAAGTATATTTATTCAATCTCACATAGGGATGATTGAGCTGCCAAGAAGCATTTTTCTATTGTCAGAAATGAGTTGTATTTGTGTTGAAAATTGTGGAAAGTGGGAATAATCTATTTGAAAGGAAACCCATGAACAAGCGATCTGTTCGATGCCATGGCCCGATAGAGTTAATATTGTTTACCTCCCAAGATGTAATATATCAGATGAGGTCCTTAGGAGTTTACTTACTCAATTTATCAATGTGACAGATATGAACTTGGATGATAATAATTTTACAATTTTGCCTGCATCGATAAAAGAATGTCAATTTTTGGAAACTTTCAAGTTAAGTAGGTGCAAGCATATGAGAGACATTGAAGGCCTTCCACCAAGCATAAGACAATTGGAAGCAATCGGTTATCATTGAGTTCAAAGTCTAGAAGTTTATTATCGATGAGGTCTTCAATTTCTCTCTTTGATTCTATGATATAAGTTTGTGTATGTAGCTCAACATCTATTTTGATTCACAAGAATCAATTAGGACTGCAATCAAAGCTATGGGCACAGGTTTTGTGTTGGCAGCAAGCATCTTAGATTGGTTTAAGTTGGATAGCAGAAGCAGAGAATCATCTATTGTTTTTGGTATTGAAGGTCTAGCCCACCTCTATGGCTCTTTACTCATTTGGAACCAATTGATGGTGTTTAATTGAATGATACTTGATTTTAAAAAAGGCTATGATACCATGTGTTGACTTTATATCTCAATTCATGTAACAAATAAGATTGAGTAAAGTAATGTATGCGTACCTGAAGAATTCATGATCACTTAAGATACCTCGATTACCTCGAGTATAGACAAACGCACAACTCACTGGATCCTCATAGTTTGTAGAGAGTTCAAAGATAATTGAGTAAGTTATCTCTAGCTGAGTTCACTTTGTTCCAATGTATGATCTGTGATTCACATGTTCATATCTCTTGATCATGCATAATTGTGCTTAAGTGCATTTCATTTCCACGCATACATGAAATGTACCCAGACTAGTTTGAGCCTTACTGTCTACTATTTCATGCGTGAGTAAAGATGTGATCCACACATGATTTGTCCTCCCAAATGGACTAAGTCTAGAGATAGTTATTTTATGCATGATAGCTTCTTGCTTCCACACGAGTTTTGTTCACAAGAATTGACTTTAGTATTCTACCAGCAATTTTACGTGTGAGAGCAAAGAGGTTCCACGTGAGTTATATCACATAGATATGAGCTTCACTTTCTGCAAGCAATTTCACACATGAGAGAACTGTTAACCTCTAGAGTTTCATATCATTTCATCACATTTTCCTTAGATTTTAATCCATTTTGGCTCAATTGTATATATTTTTATTACCCAAATTAGGACAATGCGCATTTTGTTTTGGATTTGTATTCTTAGCTTGATTTGATATTTTGGCCTAAGTTCATGTTATTTTGATTTAATATTTGATTAAATACATTTTTGGAGCTGTGTTGATGTATTTGGAAGGCTTTTGGATGCAGAAATCAAATACAAAGTGAATAATTTTTGCTAGCTACAAAAATAGTGCAAAACTGCCAAAGTTGTTCCAAAGTCATGACTTTCACTTGCGACTTTCACTATTGACAGTAAAAATGCTCCATTTTATTTATCTGAAAATGCTTGGGTATGATGTATATATACTATGAACTCAACCTAGAACGCATTCTACTCACTTGAAGACACTTTGGGAGCTTTGTTATGCTAGGATTTTTGCTTTGGAGGAGTTGCGTCTAAGAGTTGAAGCTTTGAAGAGATTTGAAGTTTCATTTCTTTAGTTCCTTTTTTTCTTCTCCATTTCTCTTATTGTAATCTTGTCATAACTATGAATATCTTATGTATTTATATCTTTTTGATGCTTATGAGTAGCTAAACTCTTTGCTCTAAGATTATTTTGAACCATTGTATGGATTAACATTAAGTTCCTCCTCTCTTTTTCTGATTAATGATATATGTGTTTATTTTACTCTTTCCTTAATGTTTTTAAGTGATTGGCCACCATTTAGATATTGGCTTCACTTAATTGATGCTTGAGAGAGCTAGATTGAGTATATAACTTAGGTAAAATAGTACAAGAACTTGATATTTGCATGTTGAATGGATGGTTTTGCTAGTAAGATAGAGATATACTTGCTAACCTTACATAACCACATTAGAATTGGTGTTTAAAATTGAGTTTTATTAAATTGTAGCAAGAGATTGGGAAATTAATTTAACTAAACACTTGTTCATGACTTAAGAAAGCTTGTTTGAGTATTTTTAGAACCCTAAGTTAGCACTTGTAACATTCTAAAATTTTAAGATTCGGATTTATTTTAAAATAAAATATCAATAGTTAAATTAAAATTGAGAATAATTTAATAGAAGTCAGAAGTTTGAATTTTACTAAGTAAAAGTTTCATTTTGTTTTTATTTTTAACTATGGAAAAAATTATCAAAGTTGACTTGGGCTTTCTTCTAATAATAAGAAATGTTGGCCCTTCCTTGTAATTTTTCCAAGATTAGTTTCCAGACTAAAGCATACAAAAAATGCAAAAATGAAAAAGAAAAAAAAAAAGCAAAAAGGCAACAAACAAGAACGAGAGAGAGAGAGAGAGAGAGAGAGAGAGAGAGAGAGGAAGAAGAGAGGAGGATGAGAGGGAGTTAGGTTCGGATTCGAGAGGTTTTACGACCATTACGAGCTCGGCTATATGATAGGTAAACTCTTTACTTAAATCCCCTTCCTTCCCTCCTGATTTTCTTGAGTTTTTGGAAGAGGTAAATTTTAAATTTTAATCCTAAAGGCTTTGTTCTTGTAAACTGTAGTTCCTTGGATTCTTGGGAAGTTGTTTTGAGTTTTTATATGATGCTCTAATGTTTTGAGTAGATAATTGGACAAAAGAAGGGAATTTTAGGCTACTATCAAACCCCAAGGGATTGGGTTTTTCTCTTCAATGATTTGAACCTATTGATTTGATTATATTCATGCTATTTGAATCCAATAATATTTAAATTAAGCTTTGGTTTTCATTATGAGGGCTAATTATGAAAGTTGATAACACTAAGTGAAGATTTTTGGTTGATTAAAAATTATATGGTTTGGAAATTGGTGTAGTAGTGGTTAATAAATGGTTTTGGGAGTTAAGTAATACTATGTGACTAGTTGGTTTAATATATGGACCATTAAGATGGATTATAAGCTTAATGATCTAGGTTGTATGGTATAAGTTATAGTCTTCTTTTATACTATTTTTTATGATAAGTGATGTGGATCACTTATATGTTGTAGGGATTGTTGGTGAAATTTGTTTGGGAGTTAAGGGACAAGCCAAGTCTTATTTTTACACAAAGGAAAACTATTTTGGTACAAAAGGGTTGAGGTAATAGGAGAATTTATATTTCTCATTACTTCGTTTAGCTATTTTTAAGTAGATAATATTATTTAACATGCATTGCATGTTTTAAACAATTGAATGCAAATAAATATATTTTGAAAGGGGTTTATGGGGTATTACTTTAATAGTAATGCATCTATGTTTACTATCTATTTAATAATGATATCATTTATGGAAATAATTTTATTAGCATGTATTGTGGGCATGAAAACAAGGAGTTGCACTGAGGGAGTGCAACTAGGTTTGGTACCTTAGATAAACTACGAAACCACTTAAGGAATAAATTATGAGTGTCATACTACCTTAGAGTGTTGAAATGGTCAATATTCGAAAAAGGTAGAAAAGGGTAAGAGGTATGATCTCGATGGAAGTTCATCAATGGGGAGATGTGGTCTTGTGATATTTTATGGCTCATTGTCAGTACTTAGTGTTACATTTTGTATTGTGGGCTCAGTACACTAAAGTGGTTAGTAGATTGAATGTTCGTCACCTCTCAGTGGGGGAAGGAATCTAGTATATGAAGTGTGAGGTTGAGTACCTAGGCTAAGGTAGCTTTCACATGGAGAGTAAGTTGGGCTGGCTCTGGGAGGGAGTTAGCTTCGATTGCTCAGCATTCATATTGAAGGGGCACTGGCAGTTTGATGAATTAGATCATGCCTTGGTTTATATTTTATGCCTGTAGAGTTACAGCGGGTATAAGGTTTACCTACAAGCTAAAGAGTGTCATGGAGCATTTTGTTGGTCAGGAAAGGCCATATCGGCCTATCTCATGCATTCAAGCATTTTAATTGATTATTATATGTTATTTTGAATCTATTATTTATTTACTTAACTAAAGCTTTTCTTGTAATAAAGAATATCAATTTCTTTGTTGCTGAGACTATGGTTGTCTCATCCCTTTCTTTACAATATTTATAGGTTCAGGCGAAGGATCTAGTGGTGAATGGGAAAAAGAGCTAAGCTAGGGGTTTACTTATAATTTGTAAAAAATTACAACCCGTTTCTTTTGAGCAAGTACATTGTAATGTATTTAGGTTAGGGTACTAGTAGGATGTAACTATATATATGTATGTGAATATGTGTAGATTATATGCCTTTATATGAATTTTTGTCTGCTTATAGACTTGTAAATAGGAAACTTAGTTATGGCGTGTGGTGTTGATGGATTCATTTGATAGATCAAGTTTTCACTACGAGCAAATGTTTATTTTGATATGCATATGAATATATGTTTAAAATGGTGTTTGACCACTCTTATATGATTTGTGAATTTTGGGGTCTGAGGGTCTATTTTGGGAAATAGCATTCGGGTGGTCAAATTTTGATATAAGAGATTTTTCCATTATTTAAATGTTCTATTAGGAACTCCTAGTCCTATTTGACATGTCCAAAGTATTCCCACAGGTTATAACTATTAGGATGAGATTTGCACAATTCTAAAATGATTTTTACCAAAAAGCTGCACTTTTGCATCCTGGTGTCTAAATTTCAATCCGACCATTAGATTTTCTTAAAATTTAGGTCACAAGTAAAAATTATATAATATGGGTTTCAGAATCACTTTGATCGGAGAAACAGCGTGCTCCAGAAGTTAGTCCGGAGATGCTGTAATGAAAACAACAATTGCTGAGGTTGGGATGTGCTTGAATTTTGATCTAACTGTTAGATCTTTTTGAAATTTAGTACACTTGTAGTACTCTTTGAATGTGATGTTTGAGCTCTAGAATCACTCTGATCGGAGTTGGACAATGAAATGTGCACTTCAAAAGTTGGTTCAAATGTGTTGTCATGACAGCAAAAATGCCAAACTTGTAACATGTCCAAATTTTAATCCATTTGTTGGATATTTATAAAATTTAAAACACTACTAGTACTCATTAAAAGTGACATGTGAGCCAGATGGTGAATTGTCCACCTCTTGGAAGTTTGCCCCAAAGGACTATTATGATAACAAAATTAATGCTGTCATGACATCAACTAATTGGCCTTATTTGTCCAATTTGCTTTCGTGCACTATATAGTAATTCTTAAAACTTTTTTAAAAGGTTTTTAAATGTTTTTCTATTGTATAGATTGTTTGACAATTTAAATGGTTTGTTTTCTAAGTTGATTTTAGGATCAATTCCTTAACCACACTTATAGATTATTTAGTTGTGGTGTTTTTTGTTAACACTCGAGGCAAGTGTTACAGCACTTATTTTTATTAAAAGCATTTATAAGAGGAAGTAATTTTGATGTTATGAAATGCAAGAGGAATAAATAATCCTAGGTCCCAATTTGTGTTTGAAGTGTGTGAATCAATTGCTTTTCTTGATTTACTAGTGTTAATTTAATTTGCTAAATCAACCTTCACCTAATTATGTTTTGGCTCAACTTGATCTAATTTGCTTACTCTTTTACTTGATCATTGTTTTTTAAACAAATCCTTGAAGAAACGATACTTTATTCATCTTATATTACTTGGTATGACCCGTACACATGCAAATCACAAGTTTTTGGCATCATTACCGGGGATTTGATTTTGAAAATATTTAATCACCCTTAGACTAGTGATAGTAGATTTCATTTGAGATTTGTAGATATTAGTTTTAGATTTTTATTTAGTCTTTGTTTAGTATTTTTGTTTTAGTTGATACTTATTTAGTTGTTTTCTTCTTCAGTACCCATCTGGCATATGCAAGCCATAGGCCCAAAAGGATTGAAAGTTATACTTGAAGGATTAACAATCTTTGAAGAAGCTAAGTCTCTAAATTTAAAAGAACTCTTGAAACTCAACCTAAGCTAAGAATATGGCAGAAGACAAGTATGACACTGCCTCAGTTAATGACTTTGCTAATCAGAATTCGAGGGGTACTCAATCTTGTATTCAAATGCCAAGGTTTCAAACACATACTTTCGAGATCAAGCCTGCAATGATCATAATGCTTCAGATGAATGGGGTGTTTCATGGTCTATTTAATGAAGATGCCAACAAGCATTTGATTTCTTTTGTGGAAGTATATGACTTTTTCAGACAAAATGGGGTGCTAAAGATGTCTTACGATTGTGTTTGTTTCCTATTTCTCTACAAGATAAGGCTAAGAATGGTTCAACAATCTTCCTGAAGGTTCTATTAGTTCATGGGAAGATCTGAGAACAAGTTTAGAGCTTAATTCTTCTCTAATAATAAAACTGTGGAAGTAAGAGATGAATTTCATAGCTTTAAACAATTTCTAGATGAGAATCTCTATGCAGCTTGGAGAGATAAAAGATGTTGATGAGGAAATGCCCCAATCATGGGGTAGATAAATGGGTAGTGATTCAAATTTTCTGTAATCATCTGAATCCATCTTCTAAGGTTATGGTTGATCTATCACAAATGAAGATATCGATTGTGCCTGTTAATAAAGTTTTTTGAATCTTGGATTTATTTTCTGCAAACAACACTAAAAACACAAATAAAAGGAATACATCAATGGTAATTAGTGCTAAAGATGATTCTTCTTCTTAAATTGTAGCCATCTTAAATGTAATGAACAAGCGTTTTGATGTGTCGGAGTCTTAAATGCAAAGGAAAAATTCTCAAAATGTGCATTCTATCCATGCCATTCCAACTATGTGCAATCAATGTAATGATGTTCACATGCCAATTAGTGTCTTCTCTACATGACCACTAAATCTATCAATTATATGGGCAAGTTTCAAAATCCTCACAACAACCCTTACTCTCAAATATACAACTCAGGATGGAGGAATTATCCTAATTTTTCATGGAGTCAAGAGAATTCTTCAAATCAACCTTCATCTTCTAATGTCAAGTCAACTCACCCTCTTGGTTTTCAAGCTTTGCCAAAGCCAATGTCAGTTAATAAAGAGAGTCTAGAATGAAGAAGATGTTATCACAAATCTTGAGTAATCAAGAATCTGCAAGAGTTGAAACTAAGGCAATTCTTTCTCTTCATGAAACCACAATTAAAAATCTTGAAGTGCAAATGGGGAAATTGGCTTCATAAATGAATACTATGTCAAGAAGCAATCTTCCTAGTGATGCCATTCCAAAACTCAAAAGGGATGGTAAGAAAGAGTGCAAAGTAATCACTTTGAGAAGTGGGATGCAATTATCGAAAGTTCTTATGCCAATTTCAAGTGGTGTGAGTAATGGTGCTACTAATGTAGTTGTTGATGATGAAGTTGTTGATAAAGAAATAGTGGTTGAAGAGTGTGACAACTCAAAGAAGAATTAAGAAGAGAAAAAGACTGATGATAAAGCCAAAAATGTTAGTGATGAGAAGAAGCAACAAGAGGCGAAGCCAAAATATGTGCCTCCACCACCTTTTCCTCAAAGGCTTAGAAAGCAACAAGAAGATGTTCAATTTAAAAAGTTTCTTGATATGTTCAAGCAATTGTATATCAACATTCCTTTTGTGGAAGCCTTAGAGCGAATGCCAAAATATGCCAAATTCATGAAGGATGTGCTTTAAAAAAAACAAGAAGATTCAATGAGTTGAGAGAATTGCTCTAACTAAGAGTTGTATAGATCTCATCAAGAAACTACCTCAAAAAATGAAGGATTTCAGTAGCTTCTCAATTCCACATCACATTAGGAAAAAAAAAAATTGGGTAAGACATTATATGATTTTGGTGCTATTATCAATCTTATGCCTCTTTCTATTTTCAATAAATTGGAGTTAGGTGAGGCTAGACTGACAATTGTAACTTTGCAATTAGCAGATAGAAGTTTAGCTTATCCACAAGGTGTTATTGAAGATGTTCTTGTGAAGGTGGATAAATTTATTTTTTGATTGACTTTATTGTCCTTGATTGTGAGGTGGGTCGTGATATTCCTATTATCTTAAGAAGACAATTCTTGGAAACCACTAAAATCTTAATTGATGTTGAAAAAGGTGAGCTTATTATATGGGTAGATGATGAGCAAGTCACTTTTAACATGTACAAGTTAAGGAAGTCTCCCAATGATCTTAAGTAATGCTTCTTAGTTGATATGATTGATCAAGTTTCACAAGAAGATTTCAATGATTCAATTCCTAATGATTTCTTGGAAGCCTTATTACTAGGAGCTCAATTAGAGACTCAAGAAGGAGAAGAGTATATGGCTATCATGAATGCATCACTGGTTCATCCTAGAAAACGTATCCAATTTGAATTTTTAGATTTATCTTCTCTTAATAGACCATCTTTGAGATCTTCTATTGAAGAACTACCATCTCTTGAGTTGAAAACATTACCTTCTCATTTTTTATATGTCTATTTGGGAGCCAACAACACTTTGCTAGTAATTATTGCTGTAAACTTGAATGTACAATAAGAGCAACTAGTGAAAGTCTTAAAAGCTCACAAGAGCTATGGGTGGACTGTAAACACTATATTTTGTCTGGGCATTTTTAACAACAACAACAACAACAATAAATTAACCAAAATATGAAATTTTCAACCTAATATAGATAAATATATATATAATATATATTTTAAACAGGGATTGATTTTATTTTATTTTAGCCTAGATAATCTTCTATTAAATAGGACTTTATTTCTTTTAATTAGTTAAAACATATTGTTTAAAAAATAAAAATATATAATATTTTCTTTTGATTTAAATTTTAAGAAGAAAATCTAGGATTCTATTCTAAGATAACCTTTCAAAATTTTAAAAATGTTAGTTAAAAGGAATCTAACAAAATCTTAAATAATTTTTTAAAAAAAAATCCTCTTTCCTATTACGTTTTTGTATATATAAATATATAATAAAATGTTATCCTTCTTTTTAATAAAAAATTTCAAAAACTATGTTATATATATATGCTAAAAATAGTTTTAAAAAAAAAATATACATATGAGAGGTTAAAAACGTTCAGACACAGACGAGCGCTCCAAAATCCCTAGATTCAATACTGGACCTCACGGCTTTTCCAGAGCTCCGAACTGTTGAATGCAGCTGCAGACAAGGGGAAGAGGCAAAGCATATTGCGTATGCTAATCTCACGCAAAGATCCGAAAAAGAGATAACTTGCATCTGCCTCTATGGATTCAGGAGGAAACATCTTCACAAATAGAAAGCAATAGAGGTGGGCGGGCTTTAAGTTGAAGTTTGTAATCTAATATATGTATAAATTATGAATTTAATTATTTTGAATTATGAAAAATGATATAGTTGCGATTGAATAATTCTTCTAGGCTTTGATATTTGTGAGAAGCCCAAGTAAATTCATTTCCAAGAAAAGTTGGGACAAGAAAGTGTTTTGATTCAAGTAGTATTTCTCTAATTCTTGTGATAACAGTATTGATTGATTTAATGTTATAAAATTTTTATTATCATGAATTATAGAAAATTTATGAGTTAATGAGATGTTTTATTACTAGTATGACACTTTGCCATTGTATGTCTATACTTGCTGAATTCATAATTCATGGTCTAATATTATTTATATGAGTGGATCATTATTGCTTGAAGCTTGGTATAGTTTGGAGTCGTAATATATATATACCTAATTTCATGATTATATTTTGAGTTGTAACTATGAAAGTAGATTACAATATGTCCATAGTTTAATTATAATCATGAATAGATTATATCTTGGTATGTAAATATTTTTTATGTGTAGTAAAAGCTACTAGGATAAAATATTTATCCAAGGAACAATATTAATAATGGTATTGTAGTAGCTATATCGTGATTATTAGAATTTTTAGTCACTTAGAGGACATTTTAAATTTCAAATGAATTCCTGAATCACTAAATTTGAACTTGTATATAATGAGATAAGATTTTTACAAAATAAAGTCAAAAACTGAAAAATTCTAGAAATAACTGTAGCAGTGAGAAACAAAAATTTCTCATTAAATATAGATGGATGTTTGAAGTCAGGGATTATTTTTCCCTTATAGAGGACTTCCTAAGCTTAATTTAGAGACTTTAATCATTGCAATATGATTTTTTATAGAATTAGTTATGAATTTTGTAAGTTGATGATAAATTCTGGAAAAATGCATAAGTGCTCAAAAGTCATATTTGCACTTTTCTCTTCTTGATGATCATCAAGGTTTAAGCAATGATCTTTATAAGTACTTGTTACTTAAAAGAGTAAAAATATATGAGATGTTTCACAACTCATGCACTTGCAAATCGCAACAAGAGCATAGTGATTTCACACAAGATTTGTCACACAGAATTAATGATAGTTTTATACAAGCTAAACCACGCGTGAGAGCTGAAGGTTCACACACAAGGTTTAGCACACAAACTGAGTTCATATTCACATATGCAGAACTACGCGTGAGAGACTAAGGTTCACACGTGATTTATCACATACACATAACCGAAACAAGTTGAGAGCAATTTCACGCGTGATTCAGCAGGTCACTCGCAAGAAATTGCACCAACAAATAGAAACACTATTACAGTAGTCTTACAACTATCAAAACTATATATGTGATGCAATTCATGTCTGAACAAGAACTTTTGATTCTTGAGCAAACTTATATTTATCTAAACATTCAAAAAGCTTTCATATTGTACTTAAACATCTTGCATCCATCCATCATTCTTGAAAAGAATTGTGAAAAGTTCTCACAAGTTTATTAACTTTTAACAGTAATTTATCTACTCTTTAAGAGTCTCTTTGTGAAAGTTTATTTCATTCATCTAAAAATATTGAAAAGATATTTTCAAGTGGTTGTAATAACTTGCTAGATTGTAGCAATGTTTGTTAGTTGATTCAAGACAAGTTAAGTATTGTGAGTTGTATTGTAGTGGCAAGCACTCATTGAAACTCATGAATTTAGTTGAAAAACTTAAGTGTAATCTTAAGAACTGGACGTAGGCCGAGATTGGGACTGAATCAATATAAATCTTATGTGTCTCATTTTCTTCTTTCATACTAAGCATTTACTCTTTTAAATTTTCAAAAGTTTTTAAATGTCACTCAATTCACCCCCTTCTTGGGTGCCAACCTATCCTACATGATTCATTAGGGCCATAAGATTATCCTTTCATATAATAGTTATAATAAAATCAAGATGACTTCTAGCCATATAATGAATCAAGTATTACTTCTGGCAATTTAATCTTAAAATCATATATGACTTCTGCAATCTAATAATAAAATACAAATGACTTCTGGCCATTTAATAATAAAGTTAAGTACAAC
>NW_026557218.1:0-26364 GCF_029017545.1 Prosopis cineraria | reverse complement strand
TATAAGATCAGAGGTAATAGCTTTCAGCAAATTTCAATTTAGTTTGACTTCGTCAAATGTTTGTTTTGCAAGCTTTGCACTAACTGCACGCTAAACTAGTCAAAGACTAATGCAATCTATTAATAATCCTTACAACGAAGGAGAATAGATACATCATTTTTCTTTTTAGGAAAAATAAAAATCAAGTCTCAAAGGATCAATTTATATCAATTAAGTCTCAAGTAATTGTAAAGACCAATAAAGTTCTAGAGTCTTTAAGTGCTATTTCGGTGTCACAGAAAAAGACTGAAACACCCTTCTTCAAGTATTCTAAAATACTACGTTTTCTTTTTCTTCCTTTCTGCAGCAACAAGTTCCCTGTGTGCGACGAGCTCTCTTCTCTAGCTTACCCTTCTTGAAGTAACTCTAAAATGCTCATTTTCTTCTCTACCTTGCTAATGAGTTCTCGTGTGAGATGAGCTATCTTCTCTGCCCTAGCGACGAGCTGCTCTTCTGATCTTCTCTACCCTAGCGAGGAAGCTATTTTGATTGATTGACCAAAGGAAAGCTTCTCTGCCTTAGCGTGAGCTTTTCGATTGACTGACCAGAGAAAAGCTTCTCTGCCTTAATGTGAGCTCTTTCAATTGATTTGTCGGAGGAAAGCTCTCTGTCCCTTCTTTGCCCTAACAGCCACTAGCGCGTACATTGCTTCTCACCTATATCTATTCTCATCTTCTCATCTTTATAACACTGCTCCTCGTCTCTTCTTTGTCTTCTCTCTATCCTTTCTTGAAGGTTTATATCTTGTTCATATGCTTTTGTCTTCTTGCATAAGATATGGTTTTTCTATTGATTTCACATAACCTTCATATCTATTACTGTTTATTTGTGTCTGACTGTTCTTAAGCTGCTTGCATATTTTGGCTTCGATGAGATCTCCAAGTTGGAAGAAGTATGTGTATGAATCTTTCAACAGGAAAATTTTCTTAGTTTCTGTCTTTTCTATATTGGAATTGAGCTTTGGGATATTTGATTTTGACTAGCGGACTTTAATTCTATGTCATATTTGGATTTTGGGGAATTTGCTAATGAAAGATGATCTAGTAATTTTGTGCTATTTTGAAACTAGTTTGTGTTATGACTCATTTTAGTCAATGTGAGTGACTTTATCCAATGCTAATTAGCATTTGATCCTGTTGTTTTGTGTTTTATTAACTTTAAAGGTCTATATCAAGGGTGTAGACTGGTCAATTCATCAGCTTTGCAATGTTTTTATGTGATAGTTGTTTAGTGTAGGCTTACACTTTAAGAATTGTAATAATCATGAGTGCAAACATCGGAATGGTTCAAAGGCTGATAATGCAGAAATAAAATGCTGCTTAAAATGCAAGAACAATGAATATTTACTGACTTAGACTAATTGGAGTGATCATTTGATTTTGTTTAAGTTAAACTGTCAATTTGGTTAAACATTTGAGTAAACTCATTTGTTTTATGATAAACCCATTTAAATTGGTGGGAATATTCATAGGAGATTTTGTAAAATACTTCTATTAGGTGTTAATTTTTGTAATAGAATATGGCATATCAATACGGTGTTTCCAATTCGAGTAGCATTTTGTAAGACCCCGGTTCTGTGTTCATATCTTTTTATGCAGTCTTCTATGTTTGTTTTGCTTCCTCTTATGTGAGGTTTTAAGTTTGTTGCACCAAGAGATAATGTGTGCATCAGTACCCTACCCATTTATGATTATAGTACCCAAATTATGATGAAATACATGAAATATGAAGAATCTTTATATTCATTCTTTAGTTTTGCCAAGCACTTGAAACCTATTAATAAGATGTTTGGATGTAGCAATTTTGAAAAATTTAAAACTTAAGTGTTGTATATATCCCAACAATATACTATTTTGTAATTTTGTATATCTCATGATCTATTCATTCATATATATAATATATATAGAGGTTTTAGAGTCCTTAATAATTAGGATGCCTACATGCCAAAAGCTACCTAATGTCTCTCTTCTGTTTAGACATTTTTTTTTAATTAGAACATAGACTTGAAGCAGGGGGAGTGCTTTCTAACTCTAGTTCTAATGACATTAAATAACCTTCGGATAAGAGATAAGGCTTGTTTTAAGCTAAAGTGAAATATGGTATTTATGAATTAATTTTCAAAAGTTAGCTCTGTGTGTTTATATTATGTCTATGTGTGTGTTTTTTCAGAGGATTCCTAGCATTTTGTTGATGATGATATTTGTAATGATGTGGCTTGGGACTATAATCACTACTGCGTATACATGTTTTTTAGGTTTAGCTTATCTGTAACCACAGTGGCTTGATGTTTTCAAAAATGACCACTATTAGCTTGCTAAAATTGAGCATGCATCTAACTTTGGTTGCAGCATCAGTGTGATAAACTACTTGCAATTTATGCTATCCCTTTTCTCCTTTCTCATATTTGCCAAAGTTTAATTAATCCAATAAAAGCTGCCACCCGACTGCATGTTCACTATTCCATAATAGTGTTTATGTCTGTGGCGTGTTTTGGGGTGTAACATTTGGCTGAATCTATTTCATTTGCTTGTTGCAGACCAGAAAAAAGTAATTTGCAACTGAGACAACTAAAAATTTATGGACAATAAGAAAACTACAACAAAAAAGAAGTCTAGATATGACAACTTCAAGGAAGAGTTTCTAAAAAAAAATGAAGGAAAATTCAGTGATCTTATAAAAGCCAATAATTTAATGAGAGAAAGTTGGTGAAAATTATCAATGCTAAACAAGAAAGATATAAAACATGGCTTCATTAGATGGATGAGGCCAGAATCAACATCTTGTTTCCACTATAACGGAATCACTCACTTGTATTTATATTTGAAATTAATGAGTCTTTTTTGAATATGATTATTATGCATTGTATGGTGTTATATTATTCCTCTTGGTTTATAGGTTTCCATTTAATACGGGTTGCTCTCCTCCTAGCCATTCAAAGAAGTTTGTAGAATACATATCCAAATATAAAAGGTTATGTACTAAGGTCAAGAAAATAGGGTTTCAATCTCTCTTGGATTTTAAATTTAATAAACTATCAAGGGATTTATGTGAACGAATAATTACTACTTTTGACACACCGACCTCAACACTTGGAATTAGAGGGGTGTGCCTTATGGTGGGAAACCTGTCTCTTTAGACGATGACAGCGAAGCATCTAAAGCATTAAAGAAGAATTATCTTGGCAAACTCTTCACTGAGTTGAAGAGTATGATAATATCTGGCAAGGATGAAAACGGTGTTTTTATTATTTACTCTTAGAACATTTCTTTATCCCACAACAAGTACAACTGTTAGTATGAGGAGTATTAAAAGTTTGAGTGGGAAGAAAAATGTTCAAGAATATGACTGGTCATCTTTTGTGTTGTTAGAGCTTATTAGAAAGATTTCAACTTATGAGATAGCATCAAGGAGTGGACGAAGGAAGAAGAATGTAGGAGGATGCTTATTTTTCTTATTGGTATAGACTATTTATAATCCTTCTATATTTTGTTCCAATTTATTTGTTATTGATTAGATTATAATTATCTTTTTAGTGCAGATATTTTACATGCACTATTTTCCATTAGGCCTAACACCATTAGTAGATGGCGGAATGCCTGTGATGTATTTGTGGAACCAATACATGGTGCAAAAATGGGTTAAGTTGGAAAAAGAAAGTATCCACAATATTCTTTATGGTGGTAAGTCTAATGAAGTGTCTGAAGTTTTACTTTCACTTGCAGCGATAACTCACCCGGTATATATATGTCCATAATTTATTGTGTATATCCTGATTTTTTATTTGCTTAATAAGCTTGGTGTTGAAACTTGATTAGGGTGTGAGGGAGATATATGAAGACTTTTTGCAATATGCTAATACCTTTGCAAGTAAAGTGCTAAAGTTACAACAAAGTCTTAACCAGCTTCAAATATCTGATAGTAAAGCTATTGTGAGGGTTGACGAACCAAGCGAAGAAGAAGTGGAGGAAGAGGAATGTGGAGATGAAGATGAAGCTGATGATGATGATGATGAAGATGGAGACAAAGGCAAAGATAAAGCTAAAGATGCACATAATAATGGAGATAGGGATGAAGATGAAGACGATGGTGGTTATGAAGCTGCAGCTAGAGCTGGATCTAAAGAAAATGAGGATGAAGGCTTCGATAGTAAGGAAGAAACTATAGAACTTTTGCCTATTCAAGAAAGTGATGAAAGACAAGATGGCAAGAAGAGGAGGAGAACAGATGAAAGCATAATGATTTGAAGGTCTGAAAGGAAAAAGATTGAGGTAAATTGGTCACCTTTTCTGAAGGAACCAATACAAGGGAGACTTATCAAAGAATAATAAATATATAAATATTGCACCAGGTGGACCAATGAAGTAGAGGGTGAAGAGTAAGTAATGTGATATTACTTTTTGATAATTATGGTGCATTATATTTGATATAATAACACTTTTTTTGGTAGTTATGTTATTGAGATGTACGATTACTACCTAACTAGGGTCGAATGCTGAAGTCTTAGTCCTAAAAAATGGATAAGTACAACGGTATGTCTGAAAGTTTTAATTAATTAATTGTTTAATTGGATAGTACATTGAGTATTGGATGTGGTCTTTGTAGGTCATAAGCATGGTCGCAAAAGTGATGGTTGGTGAGCAACTTCATGAAGGGGAGGTATGGAGGTATATATTTGATTCAGAATTTATGGCCAACCTAAGGGATAAAAAGTTAAGATGGTCTATTTTTGACGATGCAAGGATGCTCATGCCTGATAAACTTAGATATAACCTTGAAAATTGTTATTATCTCTTCTTGGCCATACTTGTGTTCAATCACTGGTTTTGTTATTGTGCTGATCTAAAGAATGAAAAATTTTTCATCCTTGATTCATTGGCTGGGAAGTTATTTAGAGAGAAGAAGATGATAGTTGGATTTATGGTATGCTTTGTTAATGCTTTTGCATAACTACTTGAGGTTACTTAAATTTTTAGATGGGAATAGTTATCTAAGATTAGGAACTATTTATAGAGAACTCGCATAATTAAATTGTTACAAGCATGTGACCCAGAGAAATATGTAGAGGATTTTCAGACAGAGATGATATTTGAAGAACTTCTCAAACAAAGTAATGTGTAAATAACTAACTACGGAAAGAACTACCTTTTTATGTATTCATTTCAAGTAGACATTTTGCCTTATCTTAATTGCTCATATTTGTAAAAATGATTGTGGGGTATATGTAATAAAGTACTGTGCAGAATGGGATAGTAGAAGAAGAAAAGGAGGACTGACCATGGAGGACTTTTCAAATGTATGTATATGTGATCCACAATCTTTCTAATTTTTTTCTTCCAATTATCAATGTTAAACTTAAAACTTGTTTATGCTTTTTTTTAGGAACAATTGAAACATTTTAGGGTGGATATGATATGGTGGTTGGTAAATCACATGAGAAATGAAGTGAGAAATGAAGTTTTTACCTCTATCTCAATAGCTAACCGACCAAAGAGGGCAGGAAAGAAGTCTAAATGAATTTTTAACCTGTGACCTGTTTTGATCATTAATCTTTGATGGGTGTGATGTATTTGCCTCGCTGAAGAGCTTGCTCTTCATCAATGTTTACCATTTTGATTTTGTAGAAATTGCCTCTTCTTCAATTTTTTTTTTCCTTGAGTGTCTTAGTTAAAGGTGAAGTATATAGTTTGTGCAAGTGAGGATATGCTCAATTGAATTTGAGGCTGTAACTAAATTACAGGGCTTATAAGAATAGGATTTTTGGCTATAAAATTAAGCTAGCCTTTGTGGGATATGCTTGACTAATTTTGTATTCAAAACATGTTATTTGATCAGAACTTTATCACATGCATGCATTTTAGCTAACTAAATTATGATTTTGTGTGAACAAGATTGCCAACACCTCTATTCGGATTTTATAAAGTAGATACTAATTAATACTTATTGTTTTCAACAAATTAAAATAACGTGTATTTCCTGCCAATTGATATAGCTGAGCCATTACTTATATTACTTTAATCAAATGGTGATTCAATTCAATGTAATAAATTAATCATGAAATTTTCTAATTTTATTATTATTTTAGGATAATTGAAGCGATATAAAACATTCTTTGTGATTATCAAGCAAGCTGAACAAGCAACCAAATTAAATTATATATAGCCAATGTCGCAACCGTTTGTCAAAATTTTAGGCGGGGTAACTATTAAATTCTTAAGTTATTATTCTAGAACAGAGCTCTAGTAATTTGCAAGTGAGACACCAAAATTTGCAACACTTTTTTAGAAAAATTTTGCAACTGGTACTCAAAATTTTGGATGAAAGAACTATTAAATTCCTACAAGATTTATTTTTTTAGGACAATGTTTTAGTGATTTGCAACTAAGACACCAAAATTTACAATTTCCTTAGGAACAATTTGCAACTCTTACTAGAAATTTTAGATTGAAGAACTATCAAATAAGAGTTATTCTTTTAGGATAACGTTCTAGTAATTTGGAATTGAGACACCAAAATTTGCAACTTTCTTAGGAAAAATTTGCAACTCGTACTCAAAATTTTGGATCAAAGAACTATTTATTTCTTGAACTTGCAAACTTACTAAATTAATTTTGAACATGTCTTCAGTAATTTACAACTGACATACCAAATTTTGCAACTGCCTTACGAATAATTTTAAGACGACACACTTTTAGCAATCACAGAAGATATGAACTGTACATGTAAGAAACATGTATTATTCATCTAATGCATCTACACATATTAGCTGTCCACATACACAAAAGCATGAACTTAGATTTACAAATGAGGGGATGCTATGTACCAAAAAAAATTCCCTAATACTACCAATATATATCTACATAAACCTATATATGTCAACCAAGTCCAAGTTGATCTATCTTATGTTATAGAAATATCAACTTGGATTTACAAAAAAAGGGCTGCTATATGCCAAAAAACCCCCTAAAACTACCTATATGTGTGTCACCTAAATCCAAGTTCATGTGATAACCCATTTACAGTAACATCAACTTGGATTTGGATTTCTACACCTCTTTCGCATATGACTTGCTTCATAGTAGTAAGAATAATTATAAACCTTCTTTTGTTGATGTTGAGACTCAATCCTTACATGATAAGGTTTGCCAGCTTGTTGAAATGTTCTAGGAGGCAGCAAAAAGATTTGGTTCATGAGCCCAGACACTGTAAATGCATTTAGCTTTGGCATATCGTGGGTCTCAACAGGATGTATAGTGCTATTGTATATTTTCTCTTATGAGCTATAAAGATAACATTCCTCAACGTAGTTATACACATTACCATGTACTTCTTTAATGGCTACACAAGCATAGGGGCAAGGAATGCCAGACATTTGCCAAACTTTACGTATGTATTCCCTTAGTATCAAATTCACACATAAATCTTCATATGGTATCCGAACTAATGGAATATGTGAGCCATGCAGCTGAATTATCATAACTTCTACCTTAAAAATATTTTCCTTCAACTTTGCTTTAACATTTGGACCAACTATGCTTTTTCACTTACTTATGGCTACCTTACTTGCAAAAAAATTTCTTACTTAACTTGTCCTTACGCTCATATATAAGAACACATATATTATGCCTCCTCTCCTCAAGAATCTAAGCATTGAATGATTCGATCAAGTTAGTTGTTATCTTATCCCATCTTTAAAATAGGAATAATGATAGTGCCCACTTAACAACATCGCTTTAATTTTTAACCCATCTTGCTAATTATGAAAAGAACATCCTCAAATTTTCCATGGCTAGACTAAATTCATGGTCATGCCTTGCATAGGTAATGTGATTAAGCATGCCTCATGCTTGTTGTTCCTTCCCATTCCCCTATAAACTTTGTTAAACTCAAAGCTAAAATTCTCCTTGACATGTCGATAGCAAAATGCATATCTATCGCCACCAAATATAGCTCTAACAGTACCAATGATAGCATTATTTCTATCACAAACAATAGTTACCTATAGTAAACCAATGATATCTTTAATATTTTGCAGAAACTAGGTCCAATCGTCGTAAGCTTCACTACCAACTATTGCAAAAGCTAATGAAAACAACTCATTATCAGCATCGTATGTTGAAGCTGCTAGTAAGATGCCCTAATAAGGACCATTGAGGAAACATCCATCCACATATAAAATAGGCCTAGCCCCAAGCAAGAATCCTTTAATGAAACAACCATATGCAATAAATAATTGTTCAAATATATTATTCTCAAAAGCCACCTATTTTGCTACAGTATCAGTATCAGTCTCCATTAGTCTATTACACAACTAAGGAACAAGCATATATGATTGGTTAGGAAGCCTATATATTTCCACCAATGCCCTCTCTTTCATTCTTAAAGCTTGACGATAAGTTAGACCTGTGCCATAGTTTATATATATGTCAGCTTTGATTTCATTAGGCCTCTTTTCCACATTAGACCTTATTACATCATCAATTATAGACAAAGTTAGTGTGCACCTTGTACTGTAAGAAACTTCAAGGTCTTCTTAGGTAGAATGTAAGTGCTCATTCTTGAAAGTTGTTACGTGAAGTAAGGGTATTAACTTCCTTAATGAATATACTGTTATCTTCCATTGACATCCTTTTACCTTGCAAACTATAATTATTTTATTTGTATTATTCTTCATAAATTTATATTCAAACCTGTGTGCAATACTATACTTGTAGATTGCTTGTCTACAATTATCAGCACTCGCAAAAATATGCTCAGGTCCTACTAGCAAATCCTTCCACTTTGTTGCATTTAGCTCAGGCATTGGTGTTGGGATACTTTGTATTGCATATAGTAGAACTTCAAGATCTTGTGTAGCATGTGAATTCCTAGCTGAACATCCTGCTCTACATTCCATTTAAATCATATTTATTACTACCATTCATATTCATATTACCATAATATTAATCATGTAACTATTAAAAAAACTTACTCATCAATTGAATCTCTTGTTGCCTATGTACTTTATTGTATCTTCCCAATGATGTACACATGAGAAAAATTATCATTCAATTTCATTAATTGATTTATCCCTTCATCATCTTTAAGGTCTAAAAGAGCATTACGATCAAACTTTACTATGTACTTTAATTTTATTCCATTCAAATCACAATTCAAGCATGATAAAATTAATCTAACAAGTCCTTCAAGAGACAATTCTTCTTTGATCATTCTTTCGTTACAACTCCCCCATCATAATGCATTGTCCCATGCATATCTTTTACAACATCTCTACCAAAATGAAAATAACAAAAAAATTTTTTTAAACAACTACTTTTCATTGTACCCAATAATATCAACCTATAATAAACAAAATAAAATGTACTAAGATATCACTTAGAAACAAGTTACTTTTGACATAAGTAATTTTTGCATTAGTGACACAGTGATAACATTCCATCTTAAAATATGAACACTCAATGATAAATTCTTACACTTTCAGTTGTAAATGTCAAATCTTCATGCTAAATCTTTAGAAATGTGAAATATAAAAAGAATCTTTCATATTCAGTTGCAAAAAAGCATTCTATCTTTTTCCTTACAAGAGCCATTTTGTAAGAAATCAAACTTTAATGGAGTCAACCTTTTTGTTCAAATGCAGAGATTTACAAAAAAAAAAAACCAGTCTAAACGCACTAGCCAAACAAACTCAGTAGAGAATAAGAGCTTCCTTGAGTCAATAATTAAGACAACTCCACCTTTTCCAAGCGCAACTTTGTTTTAGGAATGGATGTTCTTCAATGTGTAGCTCTACCACTTACATACAGCTCTTATTAATGGCAGGAAAGAGACACATCGAGAGGGAAATGCTGGAGCTGATGAGTGTACATGTTATATTTAATCATAGGGGCATTTTCATCATTTCTATCATAACTCTGATTTGTGAAAAATAGCATAAGACTTTATTGGCCTTTTACAATTACTTGGGATTTAATTGATATAAAATTGATCCTTTAAGACTTGATTGTCATTTTTCCTTCTTTTTAATATGTGGCTATCTAATTAAGTCATATTAAAACATTGTCAAGCTTAATTAAAGATAATTAATGAGAATTTAAATTCTAAATTACAGTGGAAAAAGAATTTTAAATTTTAAACTCTTAAAATATGTAAAAATTCTTCTTAATTTCTAAAATTCAAGTGCCTAACATCTCACTATTAAGTTGGAAAAAATGTCCATTATTTTTAAAAGTCAAAATGAGTGCCACACTAGCGTATGACTGGGCCTCATAACTATAAAAGTAATGAAATTATTTTCCAACTTACTAATAAGGTTTCATGTGCTCAAAATTTAGAAGTTGAGAAGTTTTTTTGTATATTTTAAGAGTTTAAAGTTCATGATGCCATCTACGCAATAATGTAGGGTTTATAATTCTCATTAACCTTGCTTTAAAAAATATTTTTTTGAATTTACATAAACTTAAACTCCAGAGATGTGCTCAAGTAGTTATGGCTTTTTTTTAAAAAAAAAATAGAACCAATACTTATTCATTAACATCTGATGGGTTATTATCAATGTTGTCTGCCTAGTAATATCCTCTTAGGACCATGGCCTTAAAGTACAGAAAGCCCAAACCCAAAAAAAAAAAGCTAATAAGACTTTTCTTTTTCCTAAGTATTACACATAATTTGATAAATAAATTAAACTATAATTGTTATGAATATTAAAAATATTGTAGAGATGTTCATTATCTCATCATATATTTCAATATCTCTTATTATCATTAATTAGTATATTCTTTATGAGATGCGAGTTGTGAACCTAAGCTTATAAATAGAAAGCATATAAGTTGTATTATCATTGAATTGCAGACTAATGTTCATGCCAATGAATATCTTTAACAAGTATTGAGCCACGCTTACTTATTGAGCCAATCATTATCATCTATTCACTCTTGTTTAATACATTTATTAGTAATTTATTTATCAAATTCATCATTTATACAATTACTTTCTTCATCTCTCTGAAATAGTCAAATGACTAAATATTGTATTTTTGAATTTAAAGTTAAAAGGAAATTTTGGCCTAAAATTATAGGTTTAGAAGTGTCTAAGGCTTTGAAAAAAAAAAATCATACAATATTTTCCTTCAACATTTGAAAGCCATTGTTACCCCTACAATTAAGAAAAATTAATGTTCACTATAACTTGAGTAGACAATTACAAAAAAAAAAATTATGTAAAAGAACCAAAAATTATAAATAAGTACCATATGAAAAAGAATATAGATTAAGTTCTTGAATTAAAATAAATGCCTAAAGATAAATGTTATTTTTGTTACATGTGAAATATTAAAATTCAATTTTGACCAATCACTTAACTAGCTATTTAGTGATTATTGAATCACCATTATTGACACCAATACTGATAAAGAATTCAAAAATAATATATTTTTTAATAATGTCTTACTAAAATATTAATAATTTATATTTGATATTTTAAATATTAATATTTATTTGTTTTACAATATCCTTTGATATTGATTTTTTTATCATTTGTTATGATTGGTTTTAATACAAGTTTTTGGTATTTATTAAAGTATTTGTACATTTCTTTTCTGAAAGACACGAAGAAAATGAATAGATTTGCATTTATTAGTCCTTATGATATTAGTGATGGATCGACATTGGGTCCATATGAGCAAGTAAATCTTATAAAAGAAATGTTCATAGAGAAGGCAGAAGTTGAAAAACATATGTTATTTTTAATTCCTTATAATGCAGGGTAAGTAGTTTATTGATTATTTTTTTCTTTTGTGTATGATACCTCAAGTTTATTAAGACATAACAAAAGTTTAAAATTTTTACAAAACATTGAATTTTGATTCTTATCAATCTTGTGGCTGTTCCTTTGCCTTTAATTTATTATTTAGATCCTCTATCTAAAGGTATGCCAACAGATCAGCTTAATATGTTAAGGTTATTTAATAAGTAAGTATTTATACTTATAAGAATTATTTTACACATTTTTATATACATTTGCATCAATTGGTATTGATTAATTTTTTTTTATTTTATTAGGGCATTGAACAATTTTCAAAGTCACAAAGAGCTCTCCTTTTTCAGAAGTAAAGAATTCTCTAAAAGTTATCAATGGACAAAATTATGGTATAAATTATTAAATTATTAGACCATTCTTCAATTTTGTTCATAAATTTACATTATATTTTGGTGAATTTTTTAGTGCCCTTTCCAACCAAATAACAATGATTGTGGTTATTATATTATGAAATTCATGAAAGATGTGATCATTCATGGTCAAACTTCTATCCCATTTAAGGTATGAAATTTAACTCAATTTAAATTTTATCATTTTTAGTTGCTTATGACATCATTTTTTAATATATTTTGTAGTAATATGAGGATACAAGGTGCTTGGAATATAGTGATGAGCAAATTTATGATCAAATTGAAGAATGGTCATCTTTTGTTTTGACTTTAAGACACTAGAACATAGGTAATTATTAAATGGTTTATTGATGTAGACACTTTTGAAAATTTTCATTATATATCTTCAACTTCTTGGAGAACTTAGCTATATTAACGTAGTTATAGACTTCTTGTTAGTATTACAAAGCTGTTTCTTTTTATTGTATAACTAGACTGTTTGTAAATTATTGGACTGGTTAATATATATTATTCGATCTTTTGTATTGGTTCAAAAGTTGGGTTAATTAATTTATGAAATTTTATTTTAAAAAAAATTACATTAGGTGGTGTTTCTTCAAGGAAGAAACGCCACCTCTGTAGTCAAATAGGTGGCGTTTCTACCTATTAGAAACGCCACCTATTTGAATTTAATTTTTTTAATTATGACAATTTTTTTAAATATCTGGAGTTATTAGCCATAAAAAAAATTTACAATTGTGTTATGAATTAAAAAAAATATAACAAATAGGTGACGTCTTTTTAAAGAAAAAACGCCACCTCTATTAATCCAAGGTATGAGAGAGGTGGCATTTGTTCTAGGAAAAAATGCCACCTCTGTTAAGCTGAGTTTGAGAGAGGTGGTGTTTTTTTCTCGAACAAACGCCACCTCTGTTAATCTGAGGTATGAGAGAGGTGGTGTTTGTTCTAGAAAAAAATGCCACCTCTCTAATTTAAAAAAAAATAATTTGATAGAGGTGGCGTTTGGAAAACTGAACACCCTCACTCTCAGTCAGTCTCATGGCATTTTATTAATTAATCAAACGCCACGAGATACCTATTATAGCTTTAAAATTTATAGCATTCATTAAACGCCACAAGATTAAAATTTCAAACGCCACCAAAACCTATTTTTATAGTAGTGTATGGTTTGACACATTATTTATAGGCCTCAATTACAATCATTTTTAAATAGAAAAAGCCACCATTTTTTAGCTCAGATTTTGGATGTGAATTTTTAAAAAATAAACTTTTCATCCCCGCCTTTTTCTACTAATGATGTTACAGCTTTACTAGGCTTAAAGCCAAGAAAAAGAACCGAAGTGTAATAATTAAGTGTAAATTATATTAAATTAAAGGTATTTTTGAAAGTTTACTATTCAAATCTCATTTATAAAGCACTTTCAACATGTTTCATCATAAACAAGAAAAATCTTAAAACTCATTAACTCTATCTAGAAATTTAATAATTTCTCAACTTTATTCCTATTAAATGTACATATTTTAACAATGCATTTTCTCTCTTCAACATTCAATGGAGGCTAAATGAAAATATTTGCAATAAAAATTCAATGAGGTGACTTATAAATAAGACAAAAAAAATACTTTTCTCTATGCCGTATAAATAGGATTAGAGAGAGTATATTTTTGTTTGGAAAAAATAATGTTGTTAAGTGTATTTAATGAGGCTTATTAATATGTGCAATTTTATTCAAAAATGTTCTATAATTTGGAATGGAGGAAATAATATACATGTGAATAGGCTAGCCTATAAAGCTTGTAATCTAAACCTTGCAAGAATAAACTTGGCCAATTTAGGAGGCCTAAAACTAACTTAAGATATCTAGTAAATAATCCTGACCAGAACTCCTAATAAGAGCTTGGCCTACTTCCACTCCTACACCCAAGGCAAATGATAGAGGAAGAATGGCAGATGGTAGAAGAAAAGCATGGAAATGCAAATGACAACTTGGGATGATCACAAGCTTTAGAGATCAATTGAAAGAGGAAGGAGGTGTGTCTGACTAGGGATTTTAAAATTAGATGACATGGCAAAACTTTATTCCACACAAGATAAGTGCATTTTTTTTAATTATGTGGCAATTTCTATTAATGAGATGACATAAAACTAATTGCAAGGTCTTTTTAGTCTAAACATAAAAGGTTGAAGGGGATTAATATTTAACTTCAGAAATCAAAGTATCAAGGAGTTCATGTATAACTTACATAAAATTTAGGGGATTTGTATAGATTTTAGCCTAGCTTTGGGCTTAATAAGTTTGATCATTATAGTTTAAAATTACAAGAGTGAAATTCAATCCAAAGACCACAGTCCTTCCCTGCAATTAAAAAAATTTCTTTGGACTTAAATAATCCATATGTCATGAACATCGAAATTGGGTTGGGATTTTTTTTTTTAATACTTGGTTCGGAGATAGCTCCAATTGACTCGAAAAATATTTAATTTCCAGATTTTCCATTTAGTCCATGTTTACCAATTTTTATTAATGACATTAGAATGGTATCGAAAATTTCTCAATACTCTGTCGCGAGATAATTCAAAGTGACTTGAAAAGTACATAATTTTCTTACTTGTGATTTAATCTAAGAGGACCAAAATTTTCATATTTTTCATATCACTATTACCAAGAACATTAAAAGTAACCCGAAAATTTCTAAATACTTGATTAAGATAAAGCTTTAACTGACTTAAAAATAGTTTAAATTATAAACTTGTGATTTAACATGAGTATTTTTTTTTTCTTCATGTCACTACTAACAGATGTGCTGATTTGCTTACCCGTCAACCATCTTCGGACAACTTAGACATCACAATTCTTGATAATCCACTGCCTAATTGTAGAAACCTAATGATTTTTAACATGACTTGACTTTTATTTCTTTCGCACGGCTTTACCATGGCCTTATATCCAAAAATAAAAACAAATTTGAAAAAAGTTGTCTCATATTAATCAAAGGAGTATTTGAGTTAAAAGCTAATTTCTTTTTGGTTAATGGGTAAAGGTGTAAATTTGGCCTTGAACTATTTTTCAAGAAGTGTTTAATAGCCAATATTATGACTCGATGCAAAATAAATTATGAACTACTTAAAATGGAGCACCCAGCATCCAAATGAGTAACGTCTATCTATTTTTAATGGTAGGGCCTGCATTGATGATGTCATCATCTTCATCTCCCTTTGTCTCTCTTGACCTCCTCTCTCTCTCTCTCATTCATATAGCTTTTGTAGAACTATACAGATGAGAATTGAGGAAAATAATCACCTTCAACACATACAAGTTCGCTTAGAATAACAATCAATCTTGCCTCTTACTATCTGTATCTGATTTGCAAACTAGTTTTGTTAGAGAAGATCAATGAGCCATGAATAGTCAAGCATGGCGACTAGAGGAGACAAAATAAAACTAACCATTAGATAAGCTCTAAATGATATGGTCCATATAGTAGGCGACAAGCTAGTGGAGAAGAGCGATATGACGGTGATACAAGAAACGAAGATGAGGGCGACTAGAAGGAATGAGATAACACCAGGTGGAATGACAGCTCTAGCATAGAAAGCGATAGCTTCTAATAAGGGATGCATAAGGGCTGAGGAAAAGATCAAGATGAGTGATATCGTGTATAGTTTGATGGTGAGATTGTTGGTAGACAAGGAGGCAACATGGCAAGACACTCGTGGAAGTGGTGGTGAGTGCAAAGCTAAGGAATAGCACTAATATGTCAAGCACGACTTCAGTGGTTGTCGTCGCTTGGCTCTACCCCCTCTCTCTCTTCCCTCTCTCTTATTCATTAAATCACCTCCTTCATCTCCCTTTAGCACTAATGGTTTGATACCACTTAATGATATTCTGAATGGGATGCTTAGCCTGCACATGCTTCATGAAGTTCTAGCATTGTTATAGTTGCTAGGTCATGTAATCCATGAAGAGGAAATGAAGACAATGATGATCATGATGGGTGCTAACAATGCTATTTCCAATTTGTGAAAGCCATAGAGGATGAATGTGAGAGAGAGAGAGAGAGAGAGAGAGAGAGAGAGAGAGAGAGAGAAGGTAGGGGAGAGACAAACCCACAAAGGGAGATGAAGATGATGGCATCATCAATGCAAGCCCCACCATTAAAATTAGACAAAAGTTAGTCATACAGACCAAAAAAGTGCTAGGTGCTTCATTTTGAATAATTTACAATTTGTTTTGCTCCAATTCATAATATAAGCTACTAATCGTTCCTCAAAAAATAATTCAAGACTAAATTTACACCTTTATCCTTTGTTAATTGTACGAAAGAACTATGATATTTAAATTTAATTTCGCTATTTCATGATTTTGAGTTGTAATCTTCAGCCTGCCTTACCAACTGCTTGATCATGATTCTTCCCTCTCCCTGTGTTTCAACCCACATGGCCGGACAGATAACCATATACATAGACAAACATATATCGCACGTTTAATCAACAAATGAATATGAATTACTGCATCTAAGAATACTCTAATTATTCACCTTTAATGACATTCTACAAAAGAGGGTCGATGTTCAAAACGCCAAAAACAATTTAAATACAAACCTCCCTCGCATTCCTTTTAAGACATTTTCGACAAATTAGGGCTTATAGTACATTGGCCAACGCGGGATGGCACTTCTCATAATACAAGGACCTGACCAAATTAAAGAATCACTAGATCGGCAACACATGGCTGAGACACCGACATAATTACCCGCTAGAGCTGGTTAGTAATTCCAGAAGAGGGTGGCAGTACTAAAATGATCCTCTTCAGGACAATCATGTTGTGGAGAGGCCAAGCTACAATAAGAAGGGCACTGACAGAAGGAAGATAAGCGAATCCAGAACGCTCTTGTCATATCTGATCCCTTCCAATCACATAAACCACCCTCGGCTGCTGTTAGGAGCACCTTTGCCAGCAGCATCATTTCCTTTGAAACATCCAAATTTGCATGGGCAAACAGCTTATCCTGCATTGCTGGCAACTTCGGCAGCTCTCTGTCTCATCATTTCCATCACGGCTGCTCTTCGTCGAGAGTCCGATTGTTGCTGTAACCTCCTTAAATGTTCTTTCAGATCTCTGAAGTTACCCAAAAATGAAAGAATGTCACACAAGACAAGTCACGAGAATAACTCAGAAATGGCAATCAATGCTTGACCCACAAACCTGCAACGTGGTACGTGGCACTCAGATTCTTTGCAAGCACGAGCATGGAGTTGCAGCAGATACCACATTTTCTTGCAAAGAACACAGCCTCCGGAGGCACGTGTTTTACATTGCATCCCATGGCGGAAGAGCCCCTTCACTTTGCGACAATTGGGATACTGGCAATGTGCAGAACGACATTGGGATGCATGCACGAGAAGATCAAGCATTTTCCGCAACTGTAATTACAGATCCCAACTACTATTAGGCACTTGAAGAAAGGTGCAAGTGCAAGATTATCGCAGAACATGGTATACATAAATGGGACGGCAAGCAAGGGGAAGCGAAATTTTGAAGGCATGATCAAAGAATTTCACGAAATGCACATAGAAAGCAGAAGCAAGAGGCATATTAATTCAAGGTTACATCTATGTTTGGATGGATGGAAACATGCACACACACACACACACACACACACAGTCTTATTTTTCAATCAATCCAACGTAATAACAACACAAAAACGTAACAACATGCACCTGAAAAATCTGCGAGTAGTTTCTTATGAAATCAGTAATATACTAAGGTGAACGTGTCACTGATAGTCATTGGAACTTTTGAAAATCAAGATCTCAATTTCAAAACTGCCACTACTTAATTTCACGTTTTACCACATACAAATTGACAAAACTTTACTCGACATGTGAAATAACATGGTGAGATGTAGGCAATAAGCACACCTTAAATCAGACAATCAACAAGAACAAAATCTGAAATATAATGGATACCTGCAACACTCGAAGCTGCCTTGCTTCTTTGTTCTGAGCATCACGATCAGCCACAGACGGATGATTTGTCAACTTATGAGGATGATCAACACCTCCATCCTTTTGATAACACGCATTGCACACATCATAATCAGGGCAAACTTCACATCGCCAACCTTGACCAGTTTCAATGTCAAGATGGCATATATTACAAGTTGTCACAAAAGCAGGAGCAGTTGGATTATGAAGATGATAGAGGACCATCATTGATGAATGCTTGGCCCGTCTCAAAGTATCATATTGATAGTGGTTCCCCTGACACAGACTAAGAAATGCCTGTCTAGTGTCAAAGAATTCACTTTCAAGAATCTCATCTTTGTCCTTTGTATCAGCTGGTACATCAGAAATTTCAATCTGCAAATAATAACAATAATTTAATATCAACATTGACATTAACAACAAGAAGAAAAAGAAAAACAGTTCATAAAAGAAAATGGAAAACTCAAATTCATTTTCCCTATACAGTAACTATACCACAAATTATTAGCTCAGTTTTACAACTCTAATTCATTAAATACCTTAAATTCAGCAAACTGCCATTAAGCAGACACGAGGGCAGCAGACAACCAAGAGATCTCACATGGTACCATAGTATCACAAATCTGAATTCGTAAAGAACAAATCATTTTACACACCAACCATGCATGGGATGGCATACTTACTCCGTAAAGAGCATGTTTCTCCCTATGATTAATAGGATGCCTTTCTCTTTCTTCACGCTTTAGTTCAACTTCATAACACCTAGAAAACCACATAATAAAAATCCGATCAATAAATATGGTGAATGGACGTGCCCAATGATCACCAAGAACTCAGCAGATTATTAGAGCATAAAGAAATAGCCTCTTGACAATGCAAAAATTAAATGACCGCAGTTTCCGTTCTATTCATGCCCATGATATATATTAGAAAAAAGAGCTATATAACAATTGAAAATGAAATATGTCATCAGTGTAAATCCAGCTGTGAGCTGTACAAACATAACACTGGACCTCAGAAAGTGTGTCCAGTACCATCAATAGAATTAATAAATGCTGATTGTCGAAGGCCAAAAACTCACTAAAGCAAATTGTTGATTTGTAGTTTTAGGATACAGTCCCTTCATTAATTATATACAAGAGGACTACGGTGATATCAGTGTTTCTTTGCCTTGGATGGCTCCCTGCTCATGTTATTTAGATGTCATTAGGTTTTCTTCTAATGTCCAGGTTTCCCTTATGTGGTTAATAGTAGTCTCAGTTTCTATGAGATCAGGACTCTTCATAGTTATTGTTACATAAGTTATAGGAGATCTATTAAAATGGTTGTAATACTTTCTTTTTTGATGGCAATAATCAACCAGATTTATCAACAATGGCAGCATACTCGTCTTGGTGTGCAATGCCTGGATTCCTTTTGTACTTCCGATCATCTACCATGTTTTCTTTAATTCTGGCAGCCACCCCAATCAGATTACTTTGACAGACATTAAAAAAAAAAAAAAAAGGAAAGGAAAAAAAAAAGAACTCAATGAGTCTAGCTTACTCTTCATTCAATTTCGCAGACATTATCTACCATTGATTTACCCTAGGAACCCAAATTTTCATCTTAATAAAACCAAACTCCCATGGGTCCTACCTCAAATAAGATGATACAATTCTGACAGTGTGCTAAAGTGCTAACATACTTTAAACCATGTTAGTTTGACACAGTACATGAAAAAAATATATATGCAATAAGGCTTAACTATCCTTACTTATCACATATCTGAAAATTCTTGCACTGGTTGCAAACCCAACGGTTGCCTGATACCATTAAAATACAACAATGACTGCATGCATGCTGCAAATGAACCATGATAAAATCTTCCTTCATGGGGCTAATGGTTTCGCCAAGCTGGAGAAACATCAAAAGATTTGTAAGAAAAAATTATCTCACGCTAAGAAAACCAACTGATAAAATTTTAAATGCAGATCAACAATGAGAAACTATAAATCATTTAACCATCTGCTGGAAACATAATTTGAATGCCATTTCTTTCACCCATAAGGACAATCTGTGATAAAGAACTAAAGCAGGGAATTACTTTATGCATTAGGAGTAGATCTTTTGAAGCATTTCCAGAGAGATCTGACTGACCAGATGCCTTTAAAGCCCTTTTTGTTATGGTTTTTTTGGTTGTTCCTTTCTTATTCAGTTTTCTGCCATCTTCTTCTTGGTTAAGCTGATAAATCAAATCCTCAGCAGCCCCGGGCCAATAGTCACCATCAAAATAAGGAAGCCTTGCAGCAGTAACCTTAGCTCTACATTCACCAGTAGATACAAAGAAATGGTCGTACAAGTTGGTAAGATCGACCACAATATTCTCCTTGGAAGCTTTTCTTAACATTGACAAGTACCTGAGGAAACAAGTCCACAAGAATTGAAGTTGAAGATGAGGGGGAAAAAAACACTTTATACAAGTCACATAATTTAGACAATTTCTCTCTTTTTTAAAGCTGAAGCTCACCATTCTCGGAGCTTATCCGATTTTGGAGTTTTCTGAATTTCCGGATGACAATATAAAATATAATCTTCACCCTTCAATGGAGGACAGGCCCAAATATAGCAGCTAGTAAAACCACGTTTCTTACAATATTCGAGGTATCCAATCTGCAAACCAAATTATAATGGAAATCACTCATAATAAAAAACTGAACAATCAGGAAGTTATCTTGACTTAAAAATTGAATATATTCATAATTAGAAAAAAAAAAAAAAAAGGCCACCATGCCTTTTAAAGTCACATAAGAGCAGCAACCATACCAAGATTTCATGATAAACAAACGTCCGAAGAGCCTCTCCAGTCACTGCTTTAACTTCAGGCCTAAAATACTTCACAGAATCAAGGTATGAAAGATATACCCGACGCTGATTAGGGAACTGGCATTCAGATCCAAATTCTTGAACATACATGCCAAAAAGGCATACTTCCACACCTTCAATCTTTTGAAACAACAAAACTACCTGGAGCAGAAATGGAAGTGCATCAATAACCACAACCAATACTAATGATTCATTAACCACCAGATGAATCAAAGCAGCCTTCTCACTACCTTAGATTTATATGGGAATTCTGTTGGATAATTTTCTTCCCGGAAAATTTCCAAAAATCGTTGTTTCACTTCTAACTTCTTGTCCACAGATGACACCACTCTTACAACAAGTTCTTCAGCCCCAGGCACCTGGTACAGCAATTGAAACAGGTTTATACAACACCAGCACAAACATGTAACATTCCATATATTTAAGACTTGTTTGCAAATAATGACAATACAAATATGTAAAATCGAAACTTCAGGTCAACAAAGTTTTTAAAATAATACTCAAGTCCAGAAAATTCACTATATTATTTATTGTATGAGTTTTTCAGAAAGAGCAATTAGATTGTCAAACATTATATGGTACTCCCTCTAGTCTCATTTATAAGTCATTTCCAGTATCTTTCACCAAAACAAAAGAAAATTTTAAACTCATCAACTCTGTATAAAAAGTTTCTTACTTTGCCAATACCAAATACACCCTTAGAAAGGTTTTCTAGTTTCTTACATCAACATTAAATAGGGTAAAAGGGAAAATTGTAATAAATAATCAATGTAGTACCTTATAAAAAGGACCACATAGCCCCTCCTCCAAGTTCTTTATAAATAGGATTGAAGGGAGTATTTCAAGAAATTTAAAGAATAATCTAAAATATTAAAGCAAGTATGAAAGAATTGATGAATCACCTCATCGCGACTTTTTCCTTGAAGCCTTGCCCTCTCTTGTCTCTCTTGTTCTAGTCTCCTAGACAACCGTTGCTGTATTTGCTCACTGAGAATAGTTTTAGGCAAATCCTTAGCCCCAAGAACAGCACTTTGGGGTAATGGTTTGCGCTCTCCTCTTTCTACCTCTTGAATATAGCAATTAGGGCAAGTGTACTCAGCTTGTCCCCCATCATTTCTTCGACCATTAAATAGTGCACAAATTTGGTGTTGCCAAGCTTCACATTTATCACATTGAACCCACTGCCACAAGGACATAAAAAAAGGAAAAAATCAACAAAACATGTAAAAGCTTCCAATACAGCAACAAGATGAAGCATTATCCCACTAGATGGGGCTGGCAAAAAGCTGCAAATAAAAGGAAAAAAAATTCCATCATGGTACCCACCCATTCCTCAGTTTCTTCATCATTTTTCTTTTTCTCCAGCCTCGCCTTAGGAATGGCAGTTCCATCGACAAAAATGCTGTCTCCACGTGCCTCGTTATAGCATGGAATACAAAAATAATGCCGTGTATCGCCAGTACCCATGGTATAATACATAGCGTTCCGTTTAATGCGACCACCACAAGTTGAGCAATAAATAGGTGGTGGTTCAAATGTAAGCTTCTCTACAGCACACAACTGACAGGAGTTCTCACTCATTGAATGCTCCATTGCTTGATTCTTTTCAGCCTTCGCTTTGCTCTGTCATGAGATAATAACAGAAGCATCATGGTAAGAAGTGCAAATCAGTTGACAGAGGAATATAAAGGAAAAACCCAGCACTGCTAAACAAGCATGGAGATACAAGAGCATAGCATTATAAAGACAGTATATTTGGATTTTGGACTCAACACATTTATCGAACATTAAGAAGCTGTATATAACAGTTGTGTTACCATTTCCAGCATTTTGTAATAAAAAATTCAAAATATCCACCTCAAACAAAATACCAGGAGAAGGAGCAGAAGGGAACAGTATTCATGAAGCTCCGTGAATTTAGTTTATTAAGCCTACAGAAGCAGCATGGAAATTCCATTGGTGTCTCTCTCTTTTTTCTAATGAAGTTATTTTATCCAAAAAGAAAAAAGTAGATCACAAACATGACTATTTAAGCAACAGTCAACCTATTCAGCAGAATGTGATTATTGTGATCAAGCGTGATGGGTTTTCATTGATAATCTTTTTTACTTCAAAATGTCAGATGTTGCAACACAAAATCAAATCTATTATAGAACATAACAGTATTTTCACTGTTATGTCATGCTAGAGAGTGCAATTTCAACTTATCATTGATTAGTTGCATCACCTTCTTCTGGTGTTCTTAAAGAAAGAGATGTGAAATTCAAGCACAAAAGTTCATTGATGAAACACACTTGTCAACACACAATTACAACAATTCAAAATCAGATTCCAAAATCTAATTAACAGGAAAGATCAACGCAATATTAGTAGAAACAAAGGAATTAAAATAATAACTCCTCGTGTGATCAGAATGTTATTTGCTCATATTATGTGACATTGACATGAAATCAACATAGAGATGAGTGATGGTGATTATTTATCATTAAAACCCTTCCAAATCTACTCATATCAATAATCACATGAATCATAGAACAGCACTCTAACTCAGCAAAACATAGATATACAGACTTTACGATAAAATATATAAGCTGATTAGATTCTAATGGAACTGATTTCCACTAAGATGCTTTCAATAATCAAACTAATGGCTGTAAAGTTGTAAAATAAACAAGCGCAAGGTCACAAAAAAGGCTTACCTGGCCAACCCATTGTCTTAGGCCAGTGATGTGCTCCCTGACTTGTTCTGGAGTGAATAGTTCAGTCAACGAGACCCCCTTTATTTTAGGCTTACCAGACTTTGTCCCTCCAAAATTTTCTGATGGCTGGTTAAGGTTTTCTGGGTGATCTTGTCCAGTTTCTTTCTCAGTTTTGATATTTTCTGGCCTAGCTAAAGAGACAGGTTCATCATATGCGACAGGTTCACCACCAGGCCATCTGTCCTCCACATCATTTATTTTCATTTCACAAGGATTTGCAGGTGTTGAATGCACTAGACCTTCAGCCTTAACTTCTGTAAGCTCAGATTAATTGACATTGACATATCACCATGGATATAGTCTTGGCACGGGGCATCCTTGGAAACATTAGATTCACAGTTTGCCAAAACTGACACAGTAGAGTTTTCATTCTCCAAACTAAAGGACTGGGTACACTGCTCAATTTTCATACGTTTTAAAGATGGCCGCAGGTCATCTGAAGTTTCAATAATGGGTAGAGGTTTTTGGATCAATCTAGGTGATGGAACCACAGAATTATATGGTTTACAAGATCCATTTGCTGCAACTGGCACTCCTGAATCAGAATCTGGCCGAGTCTGGGACTTGACTTGAAAAGAGCGCCTGTAATTTCGAACAAAAACACAAACTGGGCAACATGGATCTTTGCAGTTTCTAAAATGAATTAGCAATAGCCTGGTATGATGACAGCGGGGATATGAGCAATGAGGCAGGTTGCATCCATCAATGTGTCTGCATAACTTCTGAGCACTATAACAATAACGTTCTTGGCATCGTCCTTCTGGGGCAGGACACCGTCGAGCATGAAGTAGAAATAAAAGCCACCTCTGTTGATTCCTATGTGCTTTCTTAATACTAACACTTGAGTCAAGTGGTTCAGTGCCTCTAGAAGAAACAGCTTGACCAATAACATTTCCATCTGATGATAAATTATTGCACTGAGCTTCATCTTGCCTTGATATTCTCTGATGGAAATCCATGTGGAGATGTTGCTCATGCAACATATTCCCTGGTATGTGGTTACCACCTTGCGATTGAGAATTCCATTGATTTAGAAGTGCTGATTTAGATTGTGTCCCAACTGAAAGACAACTAAAATTATTTTCAGACTCTGAAACCATTTGATGCGGGTGCAACATTTGATGTGAGTTTTGAGCTGTTGTTGCAGATAAATCACTCTGACTATTTGGAAAAGAAAGATGTTGGGCATCCCCCAAACAACTATCATTAGAGTTCTTTTGCATCTTGTTTTGCATCTCAGAAATATTAAACTGTTCAGAAACCTGTGAACTGAAGACTTCTTTGTGGTGATCAATTACAGGCTCAGACTTCACTTGGACTTCTAAATTGGAAGAGATATGAGACTGACTGAAGGCATCACTTTTGACCAAATGCTGGGGCTGCTGACTTTGCAGCTTAAATTGAAATTGCTTCTGGGCATACTGCTCTGACTGTTCAAATTGCTGTGGAGCATACTGCTCTGGCTGTTGAAATTGTTGGGAATGTTGCAGATATTGCTGTTGAGGATCCAGAAGGCTATCTTTGGAAGTGAAAGAAGACTGAAAATTCAACTTCTCCAACCGATTCATAGCTTGAGACTTTAGATGAGCATCCTGCTGCATACCATGTAAATTCGAATGACTACTTATGAGAGAGTTGGTTTGGGATATTGCAGGCAATTTTACTGAGTTCAAGTTCTGACTGCTCATCATAGATCCAGAAGATGTTGCAGATGTATAAAAGTTTCCAGATGCATATGAGTCAACATTATTTAATCCATATCCATCACCTGGCAATAGAATTTTCATCTTTTCTGTAAGATGCCGATTATATGGTGAAAAATATATATCTATGCCCCCCTGAATGTCCAAGGGATAAGGCACATGCACACACAGACACACACAAAATCCAACAAACAATAGCCAAAAGAAATTATTCCACAAAAAAGGAGGTGGAGCTAGAGAAAAGGACATAGGTCCAGTGCCAGGGTGGAGTTAGAGAAAAGAGCAAGAAAATTACCATGCACTGGCGGTTGCTGATTTTGATCAAAGTGCTGCTGTGAGTGTTGAGGGGAATTCACAGGTTGTGGCATAGGCATCACCAAAGCCAGATTCATTTGTAAGTTGCCTATTGTTTGCAATCAAACCTAACCCGCTACCATGGCTCCATTTGAGTATGCAATAGATTTTTGCTGTAAACCAGATCTCATTCCACTACCCATTTGGTTGCCAAGGTTCTGCATCACATTATTGTTTTGGCCCCCAAAATTTCTGTTTCTGCTGCAGAGGCTGTGACATCGTCGAGGATTCAACACTGGAAAAGACAGCACTATATCAGAAGATTCTATATTCATGTATGAGTTAATTGCTGCCATTAAAACCAGGAGTGGGAATCATCTGGCTTGTGATTCTCTGCACCCCCATTGATGACATGGTTCCCCCAGAACCAATTGAAAAGCTGGTTGATGATGGCTGATAGCCATTTAGACAAACCTGCAAGAAGTAGGATTTATGATGAAAAAATATTTTTTAAAAAAATGTGAAGCAAAAGTCTAGGTGAAGAATTTTAA
>NW_026557217.1:0-26366 GCF_029017545.1 Prosopis cineraria | reverse complement strand
CTAAATACCTAACTTTTATCCATTTTAAAATCAAACTTTTCTCATTCCCTATCCTCCAAGACAAAAAAGAGAAAAACAAAACAAAGGGAGATGTTCTATATGTACATCCTACATGGTATTATTTCAGGTAATACAATAAGAGAAATTAATTCTCCCTTAAAGACATTAATCATTACTCCTCCAGTGGCAAAAAAGGGCCTACCTAAGATAAGGAAAAAATTCATGTCATCTCCAAAGGTCTAGAATAATGAAATTTGTAGGTAAGTAATGGTTAATGACTTTTACCAGGACATTCTCCATCACTTTAAGTGGGTAGTACAATGATCTATCTACCATTTACATAGTAATGTTAGTGGATTTGAAGTCAGTGATTCCAAGCTTCCTGCTTATAGATAATGTCATAAGATTAACAAAAAAAAACTTAAATCACACAAGTATTTATCAATTTTAAATTTCCAATAGAATAAGGAATAGAAAAACTCCCTGCATCTTTAAGCTTGTAGGGTAGCTTCTATTGAATTGCTACAATGTATTCTTCGATGAGGGCTATGGTATCAAATTGTTGAAGTCTTTTTATTTGAGACAAGCTCCTTACATGTTTGGCATAAGCCAAAATCCTGGCCAAAGCTTCTATGAAAGGGATGTTGATTTGAAGCTTTTCAAATAGCTCAAGGAATTTATTAAAAGTCCACATCATTCTTTCATTTCCTAAGAGCTTAAGGAAAAGGAATACGAGGTACAAAAGGCTTCATATTAAAGGGTATGGTGTTCTCTTTATTATGGCCTCCTTTCCTTGTGGTGGGTGCTCCCTTATGGCTTGTTATGGAGCAACTTAGTCCTCCAATTGTTTACCACTCCTTGTACTAATTGTCATAATCCCTTGCCTAAGGTTGACCTCAATATTACTTGGTAGTTGACCTTATGGATATTAAATAATATGTTAGCTAACTGGTTCATCAAGGTCTTCAAGTTTTTAATGGTAGCTTGATGTTATGTCTCCAGGCTTTTGATAATGACTTGATGTTATGTCTCTATATTTTTAAGTGCAATCTCAATAGTGGACCGTGCAGTCATTTAAGCCATGTATAACTTAGAGATCAAACCTTCTAATTTGTTAAACTTTTCATCATTGTTAGAGGGTTGTTGGGGTGGAGCTACAGGTTGCTCAAAGTTCATTAGCTTTATGCCTGTTTTAGTCCTCCATTGAAAGTTTGGGTAGTCCTTCCAATCCTTATTGTATGTATTTCCAAAGGGACTGTAAGGCCTTCCCTAACTCCCTCTCTAGTTTTGGTTGGCATCCATATAATGAGTCACTAAAACCTAATTGCCATAATTACCTTACAAGGAGCCTTAAGTGTTGGAACCCATTCAATATGGATTATAAGGGTGTCACATTCCAAAATTTGGAATTTCAACATTTATTGGGAGTAAATTAGACAACTAACATATTTATCAAATTAATAGTGTTTTCAAACCACTAATTAGTTTGTTGGATCATTGGGCAACCTTAGAAGTAGGATGTGATAGAGGTTGGGGTAGCCGGACCTAAGAGCAAGACCAAATTTTGATATGGACTTTTTGTGCCATTTGTCATAATGGATGCATCTAGGATAGATTTTAGTTAAATCTATTGCAAGTTTAGCTTTAAAATTACAAGAAGGAGAAGAAGAATGAGAGAGGTGAAGGAAGGAAGCTTGTGGCTTGTAGGGCATCATCTCGTAACCCTTTTAGAGGCAATCTAACCTAGTTTTACACTTGGATAAGCTTCCTATCCATCCTCCCTTTTTCTATATTCAAATTTTCTATGGGTTTTGGTGTGGATGGATGAAGATTTCTTCCCTCTTTGGGTTTAAACTGAACCCATTAACTCTATTGGAGTTATTAGGAGTTAATTTGAGTTTCTATTCCTATGGTTAGTGATTTTATGATGTCTTGGAGTTAGGAGTTGGATGAACTCTAGGCTCAAAATAGATGTTGGGATTAATGTGGACTAAATTTAGTATTATCTAAATTCATGAAAGATAAATAAAATTAACGAAAGGATATTAGAGCTTTGATTAAGCTAGTGATAGAAGTTAAAGGGTGTGGAAAAAAACAAATATATGCTTAAGTATGTGTATGTTAGAACTGCAGATTAATGACTAGTGTTTAATCATGTAGATTAATTATTGCTCGGATACTTTAAGCCAGTAGAGGCTAGAGGAGTGAGTAATTTCCATGGGTAATCCTTTTTGTTACAAAAAGGTTGAGGTAACCAAATAATCTAATCCTTTTACTTGCTTATTTAGATGATTGTGAGTTTTGTAAAATATTCTTCTATTATTTAATATGAGTATGATTATTATTTGAACATGTTCTTGTTTTTATAAAATTCATGTAAAGTAGGAATGATTTAGAAGGAAATTTAAATATTTACACACATTTATGTTTACACATAAATAGTTGTGAAAATGGTTTTCAGTGTTGGTATTGATCTTGACCTATTGTTTAAATGAGATTCAAAATACATTGAGAAAGTGCTTGTGATGTTGCATTAGTGAAGCATGATTAAATTGTGAAAGGGTGGGATTTCACCCTAAGGTAGAGTATATTCCAAATTCATATGGTACCTATTGATACCATGACGGATATAAGGCAAGCATGATTAATCATGTCATGTATTGTATGAGTTATAGCATGCCTTGTTATGTTTCATGATGATTACATATTTAACTTACCCACTTTACATACCCATTACTTTCCTAGCTTCAGTGCAGATAGTTTAGATTATTAGATTACTGAGAAGTTGTTTTCACTCTTATGGTTACTATTTTATATGTGAAGGCTTTTTTAGAGGCAAAGGAGAGAGCTGTGCAAGCAAGAAGTATGAGAGCTACTTGTTGTAATGCAATATTTATGTTAATGTGTAATTCATGAATATATATATATATATATATATGTCATTGCCAACTTAGGGTGATCAATCTTTTGGTTATAATCATGATATTAATATTGTCATTTTATATATCTCAACCTAAGATATCGTGTATGTGATGAAAAATCTTGTGAGAGGTCAAAATATTAGTGCAAGTGTATGATCACAATTTTGATTATGTTCATCATGTGGTTGGCCACTATGATATTGACCTAATTTTGAATTCTGTACCCTGTTATTAATATCAAGTGGGTTTAATTGCCAAAATGCGATTGGAATGTTTGTTTGATTATGTAATTGTATCATAAAATAAATCTCAGTCGGCATAAGCTAGTTTATGTGTTGCTTTGGCTATTGGTATACGGTTTATGGGTTTTAGGACACTTTTAGGTTTGATTTAAAGGAAAAAAGTAGTTGTTTTACACTCGAGTATCTAACTTTTAAATGGTGTAATGTTTTGTTGTGAAACTAATGCCCTTAGTTAGATAGCTTATTAGCTATGTTTGAATACTTGAATTACTTAGATTGGATGTTGGATGGTGAAACAATGCTTTCCAAAAATTTGTTCCAACTAGCTATCATGACAGCAAAACATGCTGTGATGCATGATGTGTGTGCCACAACGTGCGAATAGTGGGGAGGCTTCCCTCTTTATGTCATCCACCACGATGAATGATATCTACACCATAGCAGATTAACGTGAATAGGCAAAATGCCCATTTTTTCTGTAATGCTATCTTTTACATAATTTTTTTATTGCCATGCTTTTGTTATGTTTATATCCTAATTCTTATTTCTTGTTTAAGCTCAAACTTTTCTAAGGATTTTTCTTTAGATCCCAATTCTTATAATATCTTTTAAATTCAATTTTATGTTTAACCCTTTTCTATCATGGTAAAATAATCTAGGAATTTGTCTAATCCTAATACCATGATATTGTGTTGTGTGGTGTATTTACTAATATCAAAGTGGATATTATATGGATTTCTTTAAGGCACACTCCAACCTAATATTAAGCGATAATTCAAATGTGGATAACACTCTAACTCAAGCAAGAATTAGTTCATGGAAGCAAGTGTAATGGCTCATTCAACCATGGACTCAATTCTTAAGTCAAACATTAGTTAGCCAAGCTCATGACTCTTGCCCACAATAAGGGCTCAAACTTACGTGAGTCTAGTCCAAGACAGCGTAGATTAGCCTATAATGTTGAGCAATACTTATATAGTCTAATCAAGCAAGTTTTAGTCTTAACTCAAGCATGAATTAAATATTGAGTCTTACAACGCATAAGGAAAGTTGATTTACATGTGTTCATTTTAGAACAAGAATGGATAAGACTTTTGGCAGAGATGTATTTTAAGTGATTGAAAATAAAGATATAGGATTTTATGAGTCTAAGACATAACCTAACGGATGCATTCTTACCATTGAAATTGTAATTTGCTCTTAATAGTTTTCACAATATAATCGAACAGAAGAAAAACAATAATTAAACCTATAAAGTCTAAGTCTTCTCTTGTTCTTTATTCTTTTAGAGATTTTGTCACTTAATAAATATAAGACTTGATCTACACAAGTAAAAAACCTCTTTGTCTTGATTTTGTAATTATCAAAACACATAGTTCAATACTTACACTCTTCTTTCCATTCCCTACAAGGGTTAGGCACAATATTGCTCGACGATCTACCTTGAGTCAATGTATTCAACACAGTAGCCATCTAACCCATTTACACCTCAATGTTCTTAACAGATGAATCCAATCTAGCACTAATAGTAGCTTATTCTTGATTGCTCTATATCTGAGAACCGATAAACTTATCATAATCTCTTTTAAGTTAACTTTTAGCTCTTGAATTGGAATAGCTTGCTTTTCAACTTGTGAGAAACCAGGTGGATTAATTGGCGTTGCATCAAAAGCAAATGCTTCAATGAGACCATTCTTCTAAGAGAAATTAAGGTGATTACACCATGTAGCATTGCAAGTATTCGAGCAAGGATTTCTTGACCTCTCTAATATTTTCCTACATAGTTCATTACATTAGCTTGCACAAACATAGGGCATTGATTTGGCATATGCACATTCCTACATTGGTCACAAATAAGTGGAGACACTTATATGGAGTTATCATTCATCACTGGTTTTTTTTCACTTGACTCTCCAACAAATCAAACCTTTTAGACAAGATAGTGGCCAATTGAGAACAAGAGTCTTCCTTAGTGCTTGATTTTTTATAAACTAGTTATCTCTCATCCCTTCTATATGATTGACTCTCTAATAGAGTGTTCAAGACATGCTTAACTTCTACTAGTCTTTGGTCATAACTCCCATTCAAATTAAAGTTAACATAAAGTCAAACTGAGAATTGAACCTTGTGCAAAACTTTTAAACAATTACACAGTCATTGATCCCATAACTAGGACATGCCATTACCTTTTCTTGTACCTCTACCATGCATTATATAAATGCTCATCTAATAGTTGCATAAAATTAATCAAGTCACGCTTAGCATTAGTAATTTTGTTATTTGGAATAAAGCAAGCTCTGAATTTCTCTTCAAATCATCCCAATTGCTAATAGACCCTTCTTGTATATTGAGGAGCCACTTTTTTTTCCTTTAATAAAGATTAGAAATAATGAAGCCTCAAAACATCCTTTGGTGCTCCATTTTCTTTAAGGAATTGCACATATCCAGCAAAGATATGATATGGTGATTAGCATCTCAATGTAGTACACCACTAAACAGGCTAGCGATTTGAATCATAGAAATCATCACTTGTTTGATCTCAAAATTGTTTGCTTGAAACTCTGGCACTATAATGCTAGGTTGGGTACTTCTCATAGCTTGCCTAATAGAACAATTGTGATTTTCCTCATCCATCTTTACTTTAGAATCCTTCGATTCACTCTTAGATTGAAGTGAAACCACAACTTCTATATAAATCTCTTTAAGACTCTTTGTCTTCTTTATTCCCTTTTTAGCTTTAGATCTTGGTGGTATGACATAAGGTACCTAAAAAAGATAAAGAAATAAAGATCAAGAACCTAGCTGAACTAAAAGAAAAGAGAATGAAAAAAAAGTAAAGAAGATATTATCAACAACTATGTAAGATGAGAATTCAAACAAGAAAATGATAAAGCGAGCACTACCAAGGCTTACTAAATTTTAGCACACTTTGCCCGAACTCTTCAACAACGATGCCAAAAACTTGATGCGCCTAAATTAGCACTTGCAAATGAACAAGTCTAAAATGATATAACGACGGGTCAAGGTCATCCCATAAAGAGCTATCACAAATTAATTTCAAGCATTCAATAAATCACTTTCATTCAAGTTAAGTGAGTAAATTTGAGAGTGGTTTTAGATCGAATCAAAATAAATTTTAAAGTTCACAATTAGAATTTAAATCCATAAATGAATTTAAGACAATAAAAAGGAGAGTATTATAGAGTCTTAATCCCCTAATTGCTTCTTAACCTTCTTATTACCGTATTAATTATCTTGAAATTCAGTTACGATAACTTGGGAGTCTAAAATAATTAAGAGTATCTTCTAATTACCAAAGATCTCAATTAACCCAATTAAAGAAAATTATTACATTAATTAGTTAGTTGTATTATAGACCAAAACCTATAAGGAATACCTAGTTCTATTAGATACATTCCTATTCTAATGGCAAAATTGGCTAAAATAATCCGAGGCTAATAGTTCCCAATAGGAGGCTAGGCTAAACTAGACTTTGGTTAAATAGGATTGCGCCTATGTGGTAAATCAAAGACCTAAACCTGGCTTGAAGCTCGCATAAGGATTTTTTTACAATTCAGGCCTGAGCTTACCTAAACTTGACTTGATCTAACAGTCTATTTAAAAATTTACTTAAAAATAAACTTTCTAAATAAGCTTGCATTTTAGTTTTAACATCTCAAATATACTTTAGGGCTATTATAGTATACAATATATAATTTAATTTATCAATTATAATATATAATAATTGAAATGACTTACTAGCTAGAATATAATATAATAATAAAATAACAACATCAAAATTAATATATAAATCCAATATGAATGAAAACATAACTAAAAATAAAAAAAGAATAGATTGATTAAAAATCAAATGATGAAACTGATGTGCTTGTGATATATTACATAATATATATGTGTGTGTAAATAGATCAACCTATTGAGCTCATAGGCTAGGTTGAACCTGAACTAGGCCAAGTTGTAGGACCCTAACTATTCCCACCCCTAGTTCTTAAGGTCCAATTCAAGTTTTCTCTTCCAAGATTAACATAAATGCCCAAATCTCACCTAGTGGTGGTCAAGTATTAAACAAGAACAAAATAACTAAAAAACTAGTAATCAAAACTTTGTTTCTCAATAACTAAATGGCAAATTAAGGGTTATTTACACAAAAAGTTTCATAGTCATCTAGAACGAAGAAATTTAGCTACACATAGTTAATAAAAATGCTATAGCAAGAAGAAGAAGAAGAAAAGAAAAGTCACAGTTGTAGGCACGTTTTCTCCATTCCCTCTTCATTCCCAAGCTTCAAAACTCCAAGACTTCCTCTATTAGGGTTCCTATAGCTTCAGCAATTGAAATATGGCTTCTCTAATTGAGAAAATCATGTCTTGTAAGGTTTTTTCACAAAAAGAAAAAAGGAAACTGTGCCTTTAGATTTTCGATAGGTGCCATGGCACACCTACTGTGGTGTCAAGGCACCCATTTAGTATTTACAATATAATTATAAAGGTGTTATGGCACCTTAGCTATTGTGTCTTGGTATTAGAGACATAATCCACTTGACTTTCTTATTTCAACATTAGTGCTTTGGCACCTAAACTCTCATGTTATGGCATCAGTAAGCCTTCTTATCCTTGATTTCTTCTTCCATAATTTCTCCTGTTCTTTACTTGAGCTCTTCTTCCATAATTTCTCCTTTTTTACTTGAGCTTTTGATGTTCACCAATCAAAGATCAATATTTATGTGTGGAATATTTATCTTGCTTCAATTTTGACAATTTTATATAATTTCCTTAAATTTATTTCATTAAATCCATATGATGCACTTAATTAATTTCTCTTTAGTTAAGTATGCAAATATTTCTTTTTCAATGAGGACTCCTGAAATGCACCCAAAAACACGATAATTATAACAAAAAATGGGGATTCATCAATTTTACCCTAATAGTTTCCCCTATCAGCCATGTTTACTCTTGCTTTTTTTTAACTTTTAATTATTTGCACACTAATAATTTCCTTTTTCAATTATAGTTGATTATATACCTTAGTGAAATTTTAGTTATTTAATAATGACATAATGATTTTTTAGAATGTCACTTGTATGTTCCTAATAACAATCATTGTGTTTGAAATATATCTAGATTTATATCGCTACTAGAAAAATTGAACTTAGCGAGGGATAATGCCATATTCCCTAGCTAAATTGTGTTTTAGAGAAGAATTTTGTCCCTCGCTAAATTCGTAGCTAAAAAAGGGCTCGCTAAATTTAGCGAGGGATTGTATTTCCCTTACTAATTAGCAAGGGATTCAATCCCTCACTAATTTTAGCAAGGGACTAAATCCCTCGCTAATATTATTCAAAATTTGATAATTTAACGAAGGATTAGTCTCTCACTAATTCCTCACTAAATATGCCTTAATTTAAAAATAATGATGTCATATCACCCGTCATGTATGCGTCAACTTGTGACATGTTACCAACAATCTCGTGCCTTATTAACCGCCATGTCACCTACCATTTTGTGCCCCATCACCCGCCACATGTACGACAACTCATGACATGTCATTGTTCACCTTAGGTCATGTCACTTGCTCCTTACCATGTTATATATTTATTATGTTTATGCCAAACTCAATACTTGAACCTTTGACCTCATACCTTCCAAACCTTATGCTCTCCTTCTTTGTCAGTTGAACTGAAAGGCACCTATAGTTATTATATGAAAAATTAAATATATATTATTTAACTATATAAATATATCAAAATATAGATTATAAAAATACACACATATATAAATATTAAATTTTATTTTCAATTACTAATATGTTAAAAATATTTATATTTTATTTAAATTATTCTTTACATTATTTTTTAATAAAATATTATTTTTTTAATGAAAATCAACTTAAAATAAAGAATATATTAAATATTAAATAATTTTATTTGAATATTTTAGTTGATTTTAAAATTTAATTTTTATTTTTAAATAAAAATAATAAACATATAATTAAAATTCATTGTCAAAAGTTATTTTTTTTTTGCGGTAATTAGCCAGGGATAGAGTCCCTTGCCAAATCCCTCGCTAATTATTTTATTTTAGAGAGGGATTGACAGTTCATCACTATTTTCCTCACTAATTGTCTTATTTTAGATAGGAAATGGTAGTCCCTTGCTATTTTCCTCACTAATTTCCTTATTTTAGAAAGGGATTGACAATCCCTCACTATTTTCCTCGCAAATATTAAGTCAAGCTATGAAATCAACATCCCTCGCTAATTTCCTTGCTAATTTGGTATTTTAGAGAGGAATAAAAAATTCATTGCTAAATTCTCTCACTAATTTGCATTTTTCTAGTTGTGTATAGAGAATATGTAGGGAGAAAAAGAATTTTTTTATTTTTTTTAAAAAAGACTCCTTAGTAGAGGCTTTTCACTCGGGTTTGCTAGAATATTTGGAAGGCGTATTACAAAAAAATCTATTTTGGGGAAATCATTTGGAACATCAATATTGCCTTCTCTAACACCCAATAAGTCTCCAATAACATGAGAGTCCAATCTAGAGTTAATTTTCTTAGTCGCGATAGTAAAAGGTTAGAGGCGCGATGGAAAGCCCTAGAAGCAGGTTGGATTCATCTTGACATTGATAAGGCTGTCAACTCCTATAACATCCTAAATTTCAATCTAGGAAAACTAATTGTTAATCAAGGGTAAATGAGTAATTAGCAGATTGATTATGGTTTGAGTGTTGAATTAATATATGGTGTTGGTTGGTTGTTATGTTAATAGGATTAAAGGATAGAATGGCAATTCGGGATGAAATGGGAGAACATAAGTAAGATTAACTTCACTGTGCCACGTGCCGTGATGGGAGCTACATGCGCGACAGCTTGTTGCATAGATTTCACTTAAAGCTAACGTGATTAGCTCGTGAAATCAAAAGAGGGAGTGAAGGAAAACATATCTGGAGAGGAGAGGAAGTTCATCTCTACTAAGGCAAGCATTATCTAGCTATCAAGAGTTTGCTTCAACTAGCAACTTATCGGGTAAGAATCATACATCCCTAAACTACATTTCTACCCTATTTTCTTTGAATTTGATCGGTTGAGAAATCAAATCATGGAGTTTTAAGGAATTGAAATCTAAAAGAAAGGGTTAAAAAGGGCTTTGGAATATGAAACTAAGATTTTGTGACTAGTCTGAGTTAAATAGTTGAACCTTAAGGATTTAGGCTTAATTAGCCTAAAAGGATTAGGTTAAAATGGTGAAATTGGACTACAACTGGGACCTATTTTGGAGAACTGGACATAGCGGTGGCAGAACTGAAGAATGCTGGTAACTACACATACCCAGCTCTGGTAAGGAAGGCCGGAGAACAACCCAAAAGACCGAACGCAATCCAGTACACCTTTGATACTATTAAAATAGAGGAAATTTTTGATTTCCTCCTCAAGGAAAACTTCATCTCCCTACCCATGGATCATAAGATTCCTTTGAAGGAAGAACAAAGAGGGAAGGAATACTGTAAGTATTATCACTCGTGGAGCCACAGTACCAAGGCATGTTGGAGATTCAAGAACATTGTCCAGGACCGAATCAACAAGGGAGTTCTGAAATTTCCTAAGGAAGAATTCATGGTGGTAGAGAAGGACCTATTTCCCCTATTTGCTACGGTCAACATAGTAGAGATAACCTCTGGCAAATGACGGCTTAAGAAAAGTGATAGTAAGCAAAAGGATGGAAGACCTGAAACATCTGGAACAAGGGTGAAGTGACTCAAAGAAACTCTAAGATAGTATGGGACCGCCTGGGGAAGCCTACGAGCTGGTCCAGTAAAAACAGGTCTTCTAAATGGGACATAGGCCTAGAGGGGCAAAACATGAAAAGCTTCGATGACTCTAAAGTAGTTTGGGATAGCTTAGGGGAAACCTAGAATGGAGGCAGTCAGTAGAAAAGGAAGAAAAATGGCAAATGACCCTCAGGATGGGATGTTGGCCTAGGGGCATTAGTGATGACAGAACCAAATGGATCTAAGGTAGTCTGGGACCGTTTAAGGGAACCATCTGGCAAATTCGACTTCTTTATAAAGTAATCAGCACCCCTCAGATCAGGCGAACCATTCACGGGGACACCAAGGGGCTAGGATGTAGGCCCCGACGGCCTATCAGTACCACCGTTAATGCTATCAGAAAATAGCATAGAGCTTCCTTCAAAACCAAAAGCCACTAAGGGCTTGGGTAGGTTCGTTACACTGCCTGGCAACGTGCCACTTTTGAAATGGAGAGTGGTGAGACACAAGAAGTGCCCAGCTGCTTTAACAAGAACCCAGAAGCAACATCTTCAACAAAAACAGGCTACACAAAGGCACCTTGAATAGTAAAATACTGAGGTACAGGCTAGCCCCGATAACTAACAGGAGGCTAGCAAGTTTAGAAAGAAGTCCACCGAGGATCAGGACGAAGGAAGTAAGGCCAACAATTATAAAAATAGGATCATTCACGTTGGAGAGATACCACTCAACCTCTGCTGCATGGTCTCGTTAACACTACCTTCTCAATTCCAATCCACCACTGGTAATACCCAAGGCTAGCAGAGACAAAACTCCTCGGGGCCGACACAGATAGGCCCGTATTAGTATTGTTTAATGGATCCAAGAGAAGAAGAGGAGTATGAGCCTATAAGCACACAGGCATAGAAAGAAGAGATGGTAGAGCCTATCTGCCAAATCACTTTACAAGCGATGGAAAGAAAACTAAAGCAGGCCATCCTGGAGAAACCCAGCGTGAAGATGACTCAGCACCTGAAGCCTTTATATATCAGGGCACATTTCGATGGGAGACTAATAACTAGGGTCCTCATTGATAATGGCTTGATGGTGAATATTCTACCAGCCCGTATGATGATCAAGATGGGATGAGAAGAGTATGATCTGATGCTAACTGAGGTATCAGTTATAGGGTTCACTGGGACCGCATCTAAGGTCCTCGACGTGCTACCATTACAGGTTGATGTTGGGACCAAGTCGTCATCACTAACGGCCTTCTTCGTAATTAGCACCACAGCACAATACTAGGCCCTCCTAGGATAGGATTGGATCCATGCCAATGAATACGTACCCTCTTCATTGCACCAAATGCTCCTTATGTGGAAAGGAGAGGAGGTAGAAGTAGTCTGGGCTAAAGACAAGCCATTCACAGCAGCTACCGACTTCGTGGATGCAAGGTATTACGACGCTAATGTGGGCCTATTCACATTCTAAAAGGCTCAAGGAATCCTCTCATGCAGAACAACAACAAACGCTATAGTGCCTCTGATCTCACAAAGACGTAAGCCCATTATAGAACTAGTTGATGACTGAAACAAATAAAGGAAAGGTCATAGCAGCCGTGGCCATTCAAAAGCTATGGCTACATAATATACAAGAGAAACTAGAAGACTACGGACCCAAAATCTATGGGACCGAAGTCGTATACAAAGATGAAACCCAAAAGATAGCATAACTGCACGAGCTAGACCCTACACCTCTAAAATTCAAAGACATAGCCCCAAAGGTCTAGGATCCACTAAAAGAAGTAAACCTTAGATCCTCAGAAGAGCCAAAGGATTACATTCATTAGCTCACTACTAGATAAAGAACAGAAGGATGCCATTAAGCTAACACTGCTGGAATTTAAAGACTGCTTTACATGGGACTATGATGAAATGCTAGAGCTAGCTAGGCAACTAGTCGAATATAGGCTTCCTATAAAGCCAAACTATAGACCATACCAATAGCCTGCCCGAAGAATGTCAGTAAAGGTGGAGCTACGAGTAAAGGAGGAGATTAAATGCCTCCTATAGGCCAAATTCATACGGCCCTGTAGGTATTCTCAGTAGCTCTTAAACAAAGTCCTAGTAATCAAGAAGAATGGGAAACTGCGAGTTTGCATAGATTTCCGAAACATAAACACGGCCACACCTAAAGACGTGTAGCAATGCCTATTGTAGACAGGTTAATAGATACTGGGGCCGAAAATGCTTTATTGTCATTTATGGATTACTTCTCCGAATACAACTAAATATTTATCGCAAAAAAAGACATTCACAAGACCGCTTCCAAGTGTCCAGGCTCTATTAGAACTTTCGAATAGGTAGTTATGCCCTTCGGACTAAAGAATGTCGGGGGCACCTATCAGCGGGCTATGAATGCCATCTTTCACGATATGATAGGAAAGCACCTAGAAGTATACATAGATGACATAATGATAAAATCTAAAAAGGCACATGATCATATTGAACATTTGAGGATGAGTTTCCTTTGAATGAGGGAGGTCGGCCTTAAGTTAAATCCATTAAAGTGTGCTTTTGGTGTGACTGTAGGTAACTTCCTTAGATTCCTGGTCCACAAAAGGGAGATTAAAGTAGATTGGAATAAAGCACAGGCCATCTTAGAGGCAAAGGCACCAAGCAACAAGAAATAACTTCAAAGGTTCCTGGGGTAGGTCAATTATCTCAGGCATTTTATTCCAAACCTTGCAAGGAAGATGAAGGAGTTTTTCGAACTATTAAAACTTAAAGATGCCAAGGAATTCACTTGGACTGGACATCATCAGGTGACCTTTAACAAGATTAAAAAACACTTGACAAAACCTCCAATCTTAGAAGCCCTAAGGGAGAACACCCCATTTCTATTGTATTTAGCTTCTACCGTCACATCCATAGGTTATATGTTAGTCCAAAATGTTGATGGGGGACATGAGCATGCAGTTTATTATTTAAGTGTTTAACTCCCACTGAGACCAGATACTCAGCTATGGAAATAGCGTGTTTAGTGCTATATTATGCTTGTACTAAGTTAAGGCATTATATAATAAACGCGGTTATATAAGTGGTTTCTCATTCTGATTTAATTAAGTACATGCTTAATCGGCCAGTCATGACGGGCCGTATGGGGAAATGGAGCTTGGCCTTAGCAGAATTTTCCTTAATATTCTTGTCTCAAAAATCAGTTAAAGGCCAAGCATTAGCGGACTTCCTAGCTGATCATCCCTCGGCAGGGCTCCCTAAAGATGAGCAAGAATTACTAGTGTTCTCAATAGATCTGGGGCCCTGGGTGCTTAAGTTCGATGGATCTACCACTGAACAGGCATCTGGGGCTGGTATAGTGATAACTTCTCCTACAGGGATAAAAATGATACTATCTCTTCAATTAAATTTTGAGTATACTAACAACCAGGTAAAATATGAAGCACTACTCACAAGGCTTGAGATTCTTCAAGAGATGAAGGCCCGTGATGTGGTCATAGAGGGGATTCTTAGTTAGTCATCAAACAGTTAATTGGCGAATACAAGTACACGAGCCCAACTCTAGTGATGTATTATGTCGGGGCTTCCCAGATTCTAAAGGAGTTCAAAACAGTAATGTTGATTCATGTTCCTCGAGCTCAAAACTAGGAAGCCAATGATCTAGCTCAAATAGCGTTAGGGCTAAGGTTGTCACCTGAACTCACCAAAACAGTAATTATGGTGGAACAGAAAGAACATCCCTCGGTTATTCAGCATGGCATGATAGTACAATGCAGTACGGTCTCGTAAGGGTTAGCTCAGGATTAGAGAGATGATTTTAAGAGTTATCTTCAAGATCCCAGTCAACGTTACCCTTACAGAATAAGGATACATGCTCAACACTTTATTTTAATTGGAGATGAATTATACAGGAAAGGCCCCGATGGGTTATTACTTAAGTGTTTAGCCTTCACTGATTATATAGAGGTTTTAAGACAAGTACATGAGGGAATATGTGAGGCTCATCAGTCGAGGCCAAAGATGCAATGGCTAGTGCATAGGCATGGATACTATTGGCCATCGATAACAAAAGATTGCATCAAATACGCTAGGAGGTGCAAGAAGTGTCAAACACACGGGCCAACACAACAAGTGCCAGCATCAGACATGCATCCAATTATCAAACCATGGCCTTTTCGAGGATGGGCCATGGATACAATAGGGAAAATCTATCTGGCCTCATTCAAGGGCCACTCATTCATCTTGGTACCTACAGAGTATTTGACTAAGTGGGTTGAGGCCATCCCTATAAAGAAAGTAGAACAGGGCGATGTTATTAACTTCGTACGAGAATAAATCATGTTTCATTTTGGGATTCCTCAAATGATTACAACAGACTAAGGGATAATGTTCACTGGAAGTGAATTCAAGGCCTTCACCGAGGAAAGTGGGATTAAGTTATTGGCATCCTCATGATAGAACACATTTGTTACCCATTTTTATTTGTCAATTAGGACCATTTTATTAATGATTTATCACCTTCAAGTGCACACATTGCATTAGATTTGGAACTTTGCCTAAATTTCTAGGTTCAGTGCACTAGGGGCATTTTGATCCAAAAAATGAACTTTTGAGAAAATAGAAAAGAAAAATTGAAAAAGTGCATTTGATGTCCAGTTGATGAATGATAAAATTATATTTTTAAAATTCATTTTAGTTTGGGAGTAATTAAATAAAAAAGTCAATACTTTCTTAAGTGTCTTAGTTTGTCCTAGTTTTTGGTTTGCCTTTACGTGAAAATTTTTATATAATTTGTGCAGCCTGAAACTTGGTTAATTTAATAAATTCTCCCTTCTAATTATGAATTTAATTCTGGACATGAATTAGATTTTATTATATCATATGCTATTTAATTGAATTATGTGATTTATGTGACATAGGTGGCATGTGATTTGTGCATCAATTGGGCAATTGAGGTCAACACTCCTTGAGGTCAATGGCTGATGGTTTGCACGTGAATTATGATTATTTTGAGGGGTTAAATCAGCTAAAATGATGTGGATGACACATGAAAAATTAGGCACACATTAGAATCATCTACAAACCAATAGGAAGTTGCCACCTTGCAAGTGTGACAAGGCTCCCATTTATATTTTAATTTCTTTTTCCTTATTTTAATTAAGCTTCAGCTGATGGGGGACACCAAGGAGCACGCCATTTTAAGCCCTAAATGGGATCCAAAACATATCTCATTCATCTTCCACATTCTCTCTCTCTTATTCATAGTGTTCTTCATTTTCTCTCTTTTGTTCTTCATTTTCCAGCACCCTAACCTCCATTTTCAGCCACCAAACCTCCACAAAACTCATACCATTCTTCTCCTCTCTTCATTTTCGTTCCATCCCTTCCATTTTCACAAGGATTGAAGCTCATTTCCATCATTCAAGAGCTATGGAGTTTGGCCTTCACAAGCAATCACTAGGGTTCTTGAAGATGAAGATTGGCTAAGTTTCTTTGTGGAATCCTAGAGAGATGAAGATGGAGGATGAGTCTTGAGCTTCAAATTGGCTAAGTTCTTTTATTTCCTATCCTCTTCTCTTTTTACTAGATGGTTAGATTCCTTAATCTAGGGTTTAATCATCTTAGCTTATAAATTCTAATGTGAATTTGATGTTGATGTAAAGAGAGAGGATTGTTTCATTTAATTTCTTCCTTGGACAGCCATGACTGAATTTTGCCACTCTTTGTTTGGCACATAATCTTGTGTTTTTCAATTAGTGAATATCTTGTGTTAATATTGCATAATCTTGTGGTATTAATGCTTGTGTTGTTGAGTAGCTTGACATAATCTTATGGTTGCTCAATTTATGTGTTTCACCATGGCTGTTGAGAGAGGATTTTAAGTGAATCACTTGGCTAATGTCTTCACCAATTGGTTAATTGAACTAGGGACTTTAATCTAAAACCTAGGGAGGTTAGCTAATTAGGTTAATTGGCTTAGGATAATTTTCTTAAGTCATGACAGCTTTAGTCAAGAGGAAAGGGAAGCTAAACTTAGCCTAATCATGAGAAGATAATGAGTCCAAAATCAACTAATCTCTAGGGTTCCATTATTGTGAAAAGGGAAGTTCATTTCACTCACTTTCACTAGCATTTTAATTACTTGCACATTAGGTAATTAGTTTAGATAATTAGCTAGGTAACTAAATTCCTACAAACTTTAGTTGATTTATTTCACTAGATAACTTTCAATTAGACTTAAAACCATTCCTTGGGAGATAACCTAGGGTTCGTCCTATATTGCATTAGGGTTAGCTTTAGTGTAATTTTGAGGATAAGCGACTAATTTCCTATCACCTTACCATATTACCCTCAGGCAAATGGACAGGCTGAAGCTTCCAACAAGATCATCCTCAGAATTCTAAAGAAAATAGTTAAAGAGAATCCTCAAGAATGGCACGAATGATTTCCCGAGACACTATGGGCATACCGAACATCTAAAAGAGAGGCTATGGGCATGAGCCCATATGTGTTAACATTGGGCACGAGGCCGTTTTACCTATAGAAATAGCAGTTCCCTCGTTAAGTGTTGCAAGCAGTCTAGGAAGACCGTTTGATAACTATAATGAAGCCATGATGAACGAGTTAATCCAGTTAGATGAAATTCGCTTATAAACACTTAATCATATGATTGCCCAGAAGAAAGAAGTTTCAAGAATATACAATAAAAGGATAAGATGGAAACATTTTCAAGCAGTCAAGGTCGTATGGAAACTTGTGTTACCACCTGGTTCTAAAGACTAGACACTCAGTAAACTTTCACCCAATTAGGAAGGACCGTTCAAGGTAGATGAAGTACTTAAAGGGAACATGTACATGTTAGCTAGCATCGATAAAATTCCACACAGACGGGCCATAAATGGAAAATATTTGAAGAAATATTGGCCGTTGTTATAATAGGAAAGTGATAAAGGACCCGAGGCCTAGAATGGCCTCTAGGCATACAAAACTCATACAATGAGAAAAAATGTTTGTTCTTTATTATCATGATCACATCATGTTACAAGGAATAAAGAATAAACAAATAAAAAAATGTGTGTATTTATACATAAGTACACTATTTACAAAGGCTACATATGAGCTTCCACATTGACAAAGCCGAGTCCAGATCTGCAGAAAGGGTTTGGTGACATGTGAGGACTGTTTCAAACTCAAGCATAGCTTGAAGCTTAGCATTTAAAACGGTCCGCGCCTCATCCAGAACCTTGGTAGCAACCTCTAGCTTGGGTTCTGCTGGACCGTCTTTAACTTCAGCCTTCGCTAACTCTTCTTCAGCCACTGCAAGTTGGCACCTCAAGTCCGCCACCATAACCCATAATACCCGAAGGTGATCAACACAGGGGGCAATCTCCTGGACCCGATCAGTAGCAGTAGTCGTCTAGATCTTGGCAGCCAAATATTCGTCCCCCACTACCCAGTTGTTCTTCAAATATTCAAATAGGAGGGGGAGTTCTTTACGGCACTAGCTAATAATGCCATAACATGCCAGGACTTGAGCTCACAAGAGCACCAACTCAGACATGGAGATCGCCTTCGCCACAACCTCAAGAGCCTAGATCATTTCCTTAAAATTTTGTTCAAGGATGAGGAAGGGATCGTGGCTGAGTTGGAACTGGACAACCCTCCAAGCATCAAATATAATGTCTGTTTTAGGGACGTGAATGTGGGAGAAGAGGGCGTCTGTGGGTACCACTTCCAGTACAGCCAGCTGAAGAAGATAAAATAACATTAGCAAAAGACCAAGACAAAACTAGCAGGAATGGAAAGAAAAAGAAAACAAGACTATACTTGAATTAGGTCCATGAGTGATTTGTCTTTGCTCGTGAAAGAGGGAAGAGTGCGCGCAGATCGCGCTGCCAAGCACAGAGCTTTCTCCATATGGTCCGTCAGAGTGGAAGAACTAGCTTAACCCTATGCTGAGCCACCTTGAGCAGAGACCAAAGCGGTCAAAGCATTACTCACAGACTTCATCTGTAACCCCTCAGAGCTCCTACCCTCTTGGATATTTGATAAGTAGGAGGGAAGGATCAGATTAAATAGGGAGACTATCGGGGGGTACTACTACAGAAATGAGTATATATGATGGGCGTTATTGGACGGTTATAATTATAAGTGTCCAATAAATTAAAATATTAGACGATTCTAAAAATAATCGTCCAATATATTTAATATATTAGACAGTTATTTTTAAAACTGTCCAATATATGTTTGAATTTTTCAGTTCCCTCTTTTTTTAAGACTTTATTGGACGGTTATTATGAACAACCGTCTAATAAAGTATGCTAAATATAGATGGTTAGCATTTTAACTAGCCAATATGATGAATATTGGACGGTTAAAATGTTAACTGTCCAATATGTTTCTTATATCAGTCTGCCTCGTCCTCTTTTCTGCATAATATCAGATCTGGTTCTCTTGTTCCGTCTCAGCTCTCTCCCTTTTTGTCTCCTCTCCTCTCATTTCAACCATTAATCTCTTCCAAGCTCTCTCTTGCTCTTCCACTACTCTCTTCTCCTGCTCTACCACCGAAGACTTGTCTCCCACCACTGAAGATCTTGTCTCTCCTCGTGCTCTGCTCTGTCATGCGTAAGTGGTCTCATTTTCTCCTCTCATTTCTTCTGAATCTCTTGCTCTCTAAAATGATTTAACTTGATTTTTGTATTTTATTATTGCATGGATTACTGATTCTTGATTAGGCTTTTGTTTTGTTAGATTAGATTATATTGATTTTGGATGTTATTGGTGTCGCACGCAAGTTGTTTGGTAAAATGCTTCATAGAAAAAAATGAGCTTTGGCAAGAACCCACATAAAATTTAAGTTATGGGTCACTTGAAAATGCATGTTAGACTAATAATATATGATTAGAAGAGAGTTATATTTAGTTTTTATTTTTATCCGAATTTATTGTCTATTTTTTATGCATTTTTTGTTTGAACAATATTTAACTAGTTTGAGTGAAAAATTTTATTGTTTAGTTCTTTGATTGATGATTGAGTAGTATATGAAGTTTCATAGTGATTGAAATTATATATGAGTACTTTTAGCTTACTCGAAATTGTTACTTATGTGTAATTTATAGTTTTAAATGACATGTGATATTGTTGTTTTGATGATGATGATAATGTGATTAGAATGAGGGCAAAATGCCTAAGGAAATTATTTTTATACCATTATGCTACCGAATTTTTGTTTGAAATTAATAATTTGGCATTTTAAGGGCCTTTTTGTTTAACTTTTAAAAAAAATTAAAAGGCAATTTTTTATACAAGAAAATTTTTTTAATTATTTGTTTTGAATAGGGGTAGAAAATTTCAATTAAATCAGTTTTCATAAATTAATGAAATATAATTTTTATAATAGTTGGGCCTATATATTAATGTTAATATTGAAATATATACATATATATATTACTTATTATTATAAGTAAAAAATGATTTTTTTATTATAACTAACATAAAATAATTCTTAATTTTTTATAAATTATAAATAAAAGAATTCACTTGTTGGCAAGTTTTCACATATGATAAAATACTTATAATTAATTTAATATAATTGTAAGTATTATCTTAAATTTAATTATCTTAGAGAGGATGATGTGTGTGTGTGTGTGTGTGAGAAAGTATGTGGCTCATGATTGATAGAGTTAGCAATTAATATATTTATTAAACTAACTCTTTCAATATGATTGAGTTACTAATATGATTTTTCTCAACAATTCTTATTAGATTGAGAGAGATTATGGACAAAAAATAGATGTCTGTGAATAGAGTCACAAAAGAATATGTCGATGGGGTGAAGAAGTTTATTAAATTCGCACTAGAGCATGAGGTAGACCATAATAGTATTGTATGCCCTTGTGTGAAATGTGGGCTCTTGAAGCGGGTTAGTGTGAGCGAGTTTGAAGATCATTTAGTGTGTTTTGGAATAGATCATACTTATACATGTTGGCATAAGCATGGTGAGTCGAGGGATACGATTGATAGAAGCCGTGAGTATAGCAATACGTACATGTCACATCATTTCAAAACAAGTATAGACGAGAATGATTGTGTTAAAGAGATGACTAATGCTATTGAAAAGGAATTCTGTGATTGTCCAGAAATACTAGAGAGGTTGAGAAATGAAACAGGGACACCTTTATACACCAATTGCATAGAATTCTCAAAATTGACTACTGTGCTGAGATTGTTCAACTTGAAAGCAAGAGGTGAGTTGACTGATACAATCTTCACAGAATTTCTTTTACTTATTCATGAAATGTTACCGAAGGGCAACAAGCTTCCAACCTGAACATAAGATGCAAAACAAGTATTGCGATCTGTGGGCATGAGTTATGTGAAGATACATGCTTGCCCTAATGATAGCGCTTTGTTTCAAAATGAATATGCATCATTAATTGAGTTCCTAAATGTAATGCATCACATTATAAGGATAATGAAAAGAGTTCAGAGAAGGTGGTATGGTACTTTTCTATTGTGCCTAGGTTTAAACACTTGTATAGCAGTGTAGTAGATTCAAAAATTTGACATGGCATGCAAACGAGAGAATTAAGGATGGTATGCTAAGGCATCCTGCTGACTCTACGTAATGGGAAAAGGTTGATCAAGATTACCCAGACTTTGCAAAAGATTCTAGAAACCTATGCCTCGCACTAACTATCGATGGAATAAATCCACATGGCATGCAAAGCAGTACCCATAGTATATGACCAGTGATGTTAATCATTTATAATCTACCTCCATGGCTATGCATGAAGTGCAAGTATTTGATGATGTCCTTGTTAATTTCTAGGCCAAAACAACCAGGAAATGATATAGACATATACTTGGCTCTTTTAATTGAAGATTTGAAGCTATTGTGGGGGACAGAGGTTGACGTGTATGATGCATACAGGAAGAAAACATTTAATTTGAAAGTCATGTTGTTTGGCACAATCAATGACTTTCCAGCATACGGTAATTTGTCTGGGTATAATATCAAAGGAAAACTTGGATTGCCTATTTGTGAAGATAGCACACAGTCGGTGAGATTAGAACATGGTATGAAAAATGTTTATATGGGACATCGTAGATGGTTGCCTTAACAGCATTATTATCGAAGATTAAAAAAATCTTTTAATGTAATCCAGAAGAAGGTAGGCCTCCTCCATTTTTATCCAGTGATCATTTGTTTAAAAAGGTTAAGGATTTGGAGGTTGAATTTAGAAAACTTTTTGCAAGGCATATTAGCACAAGTGGGTAGAAGAAAAGATCTATTTTCTTAGATTTGCCGTATTGGATGACCTTGGATGTGCGGCATTTTCTTGAAATAATGCACATTGAAAAAAATGTGTGTGAAAGTATTATTGGTACGTTACTACAAATTCCAGGAAAGACCAAAGATGGCATAAAAGCGAGGCTAGACATGGTTTTTATGGGTATAAGGGAAGACTTGGCACCGGAGGAGAATGGAAGTCATACATATCTTCATCCAGCAGCTCACACATTGTCTAAAAAAGAAAAAAGGTCATTATGTGAGTTTCTTGGTGCAATTAAAGTTCCAGAGGATTACTCTTCCAATGTGAAGAATCTTGTGTCCATGAAAGACTTGAAGTTAACAGGTTTAAATCTCATGACTGTCATGTCTTGATGGAAAATTTTCTTCCAATGGCCATACGTTCTATTTTACCTAATGGGGTGCGTAATGAGATAATGAAATTGTGTTTCTTTTTCAAGTCAATTTGTAGCAAAGTGATCAACCCTCACAAATTGCCAAGGTTACAAGGCCAAATTATAAGGACATTATGTGAACTTGAAATGTATTTCCCACCTTCATTTTTTGACATAATGGTTTACCTTACTATTCACTTAGTTAAGGAGGTAGAAATGTGTGGCCTGGCTTATTTGACATGGATGTATCCAATTGAACATAACATAAAGGTACTAAAAAGGTATGTGAAAAATTGAAGTAGACCTGAAGGTTGCATTGTTGAAAGGTACATTAGTGAAGAGGCTGTTGAATTTTATCAAGAGTATTTGAGAGATGGCAAATATGTTGGGATCTTAGTAGATAGACACATGGGAAGAGAAGATGGGGAAGGAATGAAGGGAGTCAAATTAGTCACTATCTCATAAACACATTAGGAGTAAGCACACCTATATGTGTTACACAACTCTAAAGATGTTGACAAGTATACTGACAAGCACAAGTCCGACATTAGGAAGAATAATCCTGGAAGAACTGAAACTTGGTATGAGAAGGAACATAATAAGCACTTCACAGGTTGGTTAAAAAAGCATGTTTCTAACAAGTACAATTTCAATCATAATTCTGTTTCTAATAGAGTAAAATGGTTGGCTAGAGGTCCAAACATATAAGTTGTCTCTTATAACAGCTATGTAATCAATGGATACACATTCTACATCAAAGAGATGGATGATTAGAGCACAATGCAGAACAATGGTGTAACTCTTATAGCTAAAGCGATGCATATTTTCAGTGTAAAAGACAAAAATCCTATATATGCATCAATGTCATATTTCAGAGTGATTGAAAACATATGGGAGTTAGACTATGTTAAGTTTAAAGTTCCAATCTTTGGTTGTAATTGGGTTGATTATAAAAGTGGCCTTCAAATTGATGCGTCATCTTTGTTCATACAGGTGAATCTTACAAGGCATGGAAATAAAGATGAGCCTTTTATTTTGGCACCGCAGGCTAAACAAGTGTTCTATATTCTTGATCCTACAAAACAAAATTGGTCCATTGTTTTATTATCAAACAAAACAATTAGAGAAATGATTGATGTTGTTGAGGATGATCCATTTGAGGGGACTGTACTTAAAAGCAATCTCATTGAAGATTGTGCCAACTATATAAGACATGACCACAATGAAGGTATTTGGATCTCAAAAAGGGGTAAAAGAATGAAAGAGAAGATTACAAAATTAAATCGAGCTATCAAGGTAGAAAAAGTTCAAAAGAAGATGAGGAAAAGAAAAAGATTAACTTAATCTTGTGGTGATCAATTTTTTAAATTACTATTTGTGTTTTATTTGTGCCTTGTGTATTTTAATTTACTTAATTACTATTTGTGTTTTATTCGTGCCTTGTGCATTTTAATTTTCTTAATTATTATTTCTATTTTATCTTTTAACTATTTCATTACAGGTAAATGGCTCCCAAAATACCACCTAGGAGACCTGGTGACCCCACTCCGACCAATAACCTATTCGATAATCCTCCCAATGCCACTAGTTCACCCTCTGACTCACCAACTGACCCACTTCCTGACCTACCAACAAGTGATCATCCCTCTATATCCACTAGTTAGCCTATGGCTAAAAATGCTCAAGAAACTGTGGCTACATTAATTAGAAAAGGCTTGGTATTGATGGGTGAGGTTAATCAAAGACGGTTGGCTGGACAGAAATATTCTCTTCAATGGAATTCGAAGGGTCAACCAATTAGGACTAACAAGCATAAATTCTCCAACTACATTGGGGTTGTGACCAGAGGGCATTTAGGATTATCAATTAATAGTTGGCATGATGTCGATTCAGCTTCCATGGATTTCATATGGGAACAATTTGAGTTTATATATCTTAAATTTGTAATATTAATTGATTTATTATATTATCATGTCAATTTTCTAACGTATATCTTAAATTTGCTGATTGAGTAGTCGGCCTTTGAGATTGACGCCAGTCGAAGGCATTTCGTCATGGAAGTAGCATGTAAGGCACATTGTGCCTTCCGATATTTTGTAAGATCAAAATATATTACTCATGTCGATGGCCATATTAGTCCTACAGTCCCTGAGTTGATAAGACCTATTGTCAAATAAGAGCATTGGGATGCTTTTGTTGCTAGGCGCCTTAACAAATCATTCCTGGTAAGGATCATAATATTTTGTATAATAATTTTATATGAATTGATCACTAAAATCATGGTACTTTTTATTTTGTTAGGAACTGAGCCAGAAGAATAAAGATTTAAGGGCAAAAAATCTTTTTCCCTTCCTAAAAGGACGCTTAGGGTATTCAGGGATCAAGCAACAAGTGGTATGTTTTGAATTTAGTAATTGATATGTAATATATGATGTCACTAATGTATTTTAATGCATAGATTGATGAAGAGGGCACACCAGAGAGCTCTATATCACGGGTCAAATTCTTTATATTAGGTCAAACTGATAAAGATGGCAACTATATGGGTGAACATGTTCGAGAACTTGCTGAAAAAGTTGTAAGTATTTTTATTCTCAACTTTGAATAACTTACTAATAATTGCTATTTTAATAACTTGTGTTTTCCAAATTATGATGAATAGAGTGTCATCTCAGAAGAAGTTTCTAAAGGCGAACTTCCCCAGGATGAAGATGTTTTAGAAAAGGCATTGGAAAATCGTGATCACTCGGGTCGTGTTAGAGGTGTTGGCATGGGGGTCTCAAGGAAACAAATAGTGGGGAAAAAAAGACTCCAAAAGATGTGCCTTCTTCAGCTGAATTTAATGCTCTAAAACAACAAATAGAAGCACAACAAAAAATGATTGAGGCACTGTTTAGGGCTAATGATTCTGGGATGTCGCCCTTTGAGCACATAAGTCCAAGCAAGATAGATAGTTGCACTGTGGCCTAGCCATCTAGTCAAATTCCCGAGGTATATATTATTTTTATTCCTTAACTTTAGTTGACCATTATTTTATTAACTTATACTTATTTTTATTTAAGTACAATTGCTTTTTTATGGCAAATAGCCCTGGTAGACACAAAGTGGCAAGAGGCCGTGTGTTTAATATCCCTGAAAAAAATACCATACACAATGCGCCGATGCCTGCAAACTATTTATGAGGGTTGATTCTTGAACCTATTGATGCCAACTACCTGTTTCCCATTCCAACCTTAGATGCATTACTGTTAGAGAAGCAAGTGGCAACTTTATTGCATAGCCCAAGGTTTGGTTCTATGTAGAAGATGAAGCACAAAATTGAAAGGTATGCTAGTTACCTTTTTATCTATATGTCACATATTGGTCTCTAACTATATAATTGGTATGCAGTCTAAGGGGAAGGGCATCATTAGACAATCAGGCCAATTATCTAAGGTTGAGACAGCCGTGCCAAACCATTTGCCAAAAACCTACCAGAGTGCACTTGAGGCATATGCAAAGTTGTTTGCTGATTCTACAGTACTTATCAGCTTTGACAAAGCATGTACAATAGAGAACAACACGATGTGATTAGGGTTGAAATGGTCAATAAAGTCTTCAAGCGAGTTTCGATTAGCCAAAATGTGGTTCATTTTTATATGAGGTACATATTGTTTATATGACTTTTATTATATTTTAAACTTAATATAATATAATAATTGTTTATCTTTTTCATTTAGGTACCTATATGAAA
>NW_026557216.1:0-26374 GCF_029017545.1 Prosopis cineraria | reverse complement strand
AATAAGACAAGACTATTTCTTGATTCCAATGACTAGTTGCAGTTACCATGTGATTTATATACTTCCTCTTCTCAAGGCAACTCTTGCCAAAAACAATCATGCAATAATTCATGCTCACATATATCAACATATTCAAATGTACAATAACAAGCTTAGTGTTTTCAATATAATAGCAAGGCTACCTAATGTGAGCAACACATATTTTCACATACTCTCAATTACAAGCGTTCACAAAACATCATCAATTTCCTCAGGTATGACACATCATGCTAGTATTACAACATAATCATCTCATACTTATTCACATCCCACATATATAACCCAATTTGGCTAACAAGTTTCAAATTTAATTTGCATATATTACAAACATGAAATTTATCGTTCAAGTCAACTAATTCATTTATGAAAACATAAATCAATTAACGAATAATTACATAAAAAAATATTTTTCCGATTACCTCAAACCTTTAAAAAGTCAAAGATTTATCCCTCAAGTAAATGCTTCTAAGCCTAAAATAGTGTGCAAATGATTAATCTACAGTTAATCATGTCGAAACTCATCATTGTCACCATTTACACATTTTGAACTTTTATTCTCAAGACTTCAAATACCTAAAGTCTTTGTCTTTTGTATTCAAGCTTACCCATTAAGCTCATTATCTTGCATTAACTTTAACTAATTCCATTAATCCCCTTAGAGTTATTAATGCCATCCAACAACCTCCAAAACTCACACTTAATGCCATAATTGGACATAAATGAGGCAGCCAACCAAAATGTGTAAACCTATAACGTTTGGGTTTAAATATATCAAACAACTCCATTAACTACATTTAAGTTAATAAATTCAGACTCATAATCTATATGTATCGAAAATCATTTTCCAACACCTACTCTAACTCAAAAACTTTCAAATAAGGAAGGGAAAGGAAGATAGGGGCTTGAAAAACTTAATTTTGATGTTTAGAATTCCCAAAATGCTCCCAAGCTTCAATTCTTCAAGCTCTAGCGAAGCCTTAGTTGTTTTCCTTCTCCCTTTCCCTTAACTCTTATTTTCTCCTTCTATTTCATGTCTTTTTCCTCTAGAAATGTGCCATGGCACATGTCACACACTCCTTGGCATGCAAGATAAAGAGGGCACCTACATGTTTTATGACCAAATATATTGTGGCATCTGGCACAAAGTCATTCTTCCTTGCTCCCTTCCCTTTTCGAGATCTAGGTGACCTGTTTTTGCTTCAAACTAGAACCTAAGGCTAAAACACATCAAAAGCTTTCACTAGTCTTCTCTAACCACATGCCACACTAATATTTCGTAATTACTTTTGATTAGTCTAATTGATAAGAGGTTAATTTTCATGATGTTACCCCCACCCCAAAGTACCCACCACAAGATGATTGCATGAATCTCCTGGTATTTAGTTCTCCTTTCCTTATAACATATAATGCATACTTTATCCATCTTAATTATAGAATAAAGTTAACTAACTTCACAGTCTTAAGAAATAATAATTAATATTCTCAAATCGTAAAAAATATGACTTACTAATTCTATCTAAGAAAAATCACATTCAACCCCTATTAAAAGAATTAATTACAGATAAGAATTAATATGGAACGGATTGTTATTAAAATGGAAAGATAACTTATTTTTCTCGAATGGGACTTATTATTAATTTTTATTTGCAATTAATTCCCTTGGAAGGGGGCTGGATGTAATTCTCCCTTTTGTCTTTTTATTGATTAATGATCATAATAAAGTATATATATTAATTAAAAGTTTTTCAACTTCTTGATGCAATTAAGAAGGAGTTATAGTAGAATCAAATGCAACTTTAAAATTTAATTATTTGTCTTATAATTAAAGCTGAAGAGAGTATCTTTCTTTTTATATAGTGTTTCATGGACGTATTTTGATCTCAACAGAAAAATCCAATCCCCACAATAAATTGAATTTTCTATGCAACGATAGATTTTGCCTTTTCCAATGCAAAAGCTCATGCCACGTAGTATTCTCTTATTTGAAGCTTCATTGTAATTAACCTTTGGATCAATCCTAATCCCTTTCTTCTTCTTCTTCTTTAAAGGGCAATGATCCTTATCCATTCTCACTGACAACCAATTCCCATCATATAAAAGAATTCAAAATAGATCTTCATGGTTGCAATTATGTATTATGTATCCCAAAACCGGACATTTTTTAGTTATATAAAAATCTACTTTTGATTATATGTTCAACTTCGTTTTCATAAACTTAATCTATTTAGCACTTCCTTGTTACAATAATTTAAAAAAAAAAAAAGTCTAAAAGTTATCCACTTTGTCTTTTTCATCGTGCACGCCATTATTTAAACACTTCATTCTGCACCATTAATCTTAAATTTAAAGCTGTCAAGATGCCTTTGGAACACCACGTTGTCTTGAAGTGCTTAGATATTTATATTCAACAATAGCCATAAAAATTTAAAATGTATATTCTCTTTGATCTTTAACGTGAGATAAATTTTGGGAAAAAAATCTTAATATAAAGCAAAGTTAGAGGAATTAATTTTCTTTTAATTTATTCCTTGATTATTTATTATCATATAGGTAAGTTTTAGATAACAATTTATTATGATTGTTAATTAAAAAAGGATAAAATTGAAAAGTTATATTCCCTTCGTTCAAAAATTAAAATATTTTTAACCAAATCTCCCCCCTAATAAAATAATTACATACTTTCAAACTAACATTATTTTTATATTTATTTCTATTAAACACTTTACAGTAATATAAAATCATTCATCAATAGGGACACTTAAAAAAAAAGTAATGATTATATCTTAAAAAATTAAAAATATCTTATATTTTTTAACATTCAATTCCTCAAAAAATTTATTTCATTTTTAAACGGATAGAGTATTTTTTTAACAACTTCACACTTGTTAATAAATGATAATTATATCTTTAAAATTATTATATGTGTGTGTGTAACTTTATAATCTCGCCCTTCTTTGTAATTAATAACAATAATAAATTATCAAGGGGTAAATTTAAAAAAATTAATTACTCTAATTTTATCTTAAATTAAGAAAAAATTTTAAAATTTGTTTAAGGGAGTATGAATTCAAAGAGTGATATCTCGAAGAAGGATTGCAATTAGCACAAGAATATTAAAAATGTATAAAATTTAATAATAATTTTAATCTTAAAAAATAATTCTTTTTAAAATTTTAACTTTATTTTTTAAAAAAAAAAATTCTGGCTGTTATTTTCCCTTCCCGAAGACTAACAGAATAATTCAAAGAAAGTCACCAGTTGGGCATTTAGCAGATAATTAGCATCTTATTAAAATAAAGAATAGACCCAGCTGGGGAGCAGAATCCAGATGTAGCCAAACAACGAAGTACACGTGGCACCGCATGTCGAATGCTCAGAATCTGGGGACGGCACGTTACGTCACCGTTTATTGAATAAACTAAATGGCTCATCATATTGAACAAAAAATCGGTTACTTTTTTATATTGTTTTAAATAAAAAATATTATTATTAACAATAAAAAGATGGAAATGACAGCCCACAATAAATCCAAACGAGGGGCCGTCCACCGCCCAATGTTTGGGAAAAACTGCGTGCTTTGTTCTCCTTTGCTTTTACCTTTTTTTTTTAAATTATATTTATATTATTGAGTTTTTTTAATATATGTATATTTTTATTTAATTAAAAAATATGTACTATATCAAAAAAATTGTATACTCACTTAATTTTTTGTCCAATGTGCATATTTAATTATTTAATTATTAGAATTATGAAATTTATCATTTATTATAATATCTATATGAGGATTAATGTTAAGATAAAATAATAGGGGCATTTTTTTACAGGAGGTGATTACCAATTTTATTTAAAAAATGTAACTTTAGACTGGGTATATAATTAGTTTAAGAAATTCAATTTTTTTAAACTGTCCATATCTAAACTAGTTTCAAAATAACCAATTTAAAAAGGTAAATTTTATTAGGATTAAAAGATAATTTTTGTACCAGTGAGATTTGAATGATTTTGTGCAAATGTATTTTAATATTAATATACAATTACTATTAGTTTTATGGTGAGCTGAGTTTGGTATTAATCAAAGTCAAGGCTAGTCTGATTACCTTAAAAAGTTGCTTATAAATGTACTCAAAAGTTTATAATTTACTCGTTAATGAGATTCTTATACTGGTGGCAGAAAAATTTGAACCCATTAAGTTTTGAAGTATGACAAATATGCTTATGGATTATACTATTTTTTAGTAAGAAAATCACAAGTTCATTTATAAGTATATTGCAATCAAATGACACTCCTCTAAAATTCAAGAGTATTTAATAATAATTTTTAGCCCCCCAAATTGAAACCAAAAAATAATCTCCATTCATGCGGGAATAAATAAAAAAATTGTCACATGATTAATGATTAATTTATTTAAATTAAAATTATTTTTTAAAATTTTAGGATTGTTATCAAGATTTAACGATAAAAGAATAAAATCTAAAATCATATCTAATTAATTAATATCCATAAAACCAATGAACATCACTGTCAGCAGTCAATATGCATGTCGAATGCGTAGAAAATCAATCATTTGCGTGGCAAACCCTCAAAGTGCATTAACCAAGGCCAAATTAAGATCCTCTCCGGTCATGCTTTCCCCACTCTCACCACACGCGTGTCAATCCCACACTCCCAATACTAAGATTCACATTATAATTTCTCAAACATACGGTATAATATTATTATTAAAAAATTAATTATTTAATTCTATAATTTTAATTTTGTTAAAAATTAGCATAAATTAATTTTTATAATTTTATATATTTAAAATATTAATCCTTATATTTAAAAAACATTCTCCTCATTTTAATTTAAAAAATACTTTTAAATAAAATTATACATATTAATAAAAATTTATTAAATATACGTTACAATCTTATCTTTTAAAATAAAAATAAAATTTTTTAAAAATACCTTTCACATAATATAAACATTAAATAATAAGAAGAAAATGGTAACAATATTGAAAAATATATTTAATTAAAATTTATTTTATCAAATTATTTTATATTTTAAAATATTAAAAAACCTTTAAAATTATTTTATAAATTGAGATAGAAAAAGTAAAATTATTATTAATTTGACTAATGTTTTAAATAATTAAAATTATATAAATTGATATATAATGAGATAAAATTTAGAAATAAAATTATAATTAAATTAAATTATAAGAAATAAGTTATATTCAAGTTATAAAGTGAAGAGACCGGCTTGTAATCAACTTAAGCATAGGATCAAATAATTTATTTTTCGTATAATTATTATAATCCGAATGTGAGATGCACTTTCTTTTGAACAGGCGCGTGCACTAAGGAAGTTTCCTGTTCCCACCCATAGATTATGACGCTGGAAAGCGAAACCATTCCCACCCTCTGTTTCTACATTAACAACCACTCAGTCCTTCTCTCACTTACCTCAACGAGAAGTAACCGCCCTCGGAACCAGTCTGAAATTACATTTATGCCCTTACCTTCCTTCTTCCTCCCTGTCTCCCTATATAAACCTGCCTTCACTTGAAAACCGTTTGCGCAACTGACTCCCGAAAACTGTGCTTCTGCTCTTTCTCTCTCCTCATCTCCTTCAACGTTCACTCTCGCTCTTAAAGGATGGCTTCTTCTGGTTGCGTAGCGTCTCCACCTTCGAGAAACAAAACGACGATGTCGCGTTCTTCTTCGTCGGCGTTTGCTTCGTCGTCTTCGAGTTTCGCTCCACGGTCGTCTACTTTCTTGACGCGCTCGTCGTCACCCACGCACCTCAGCCTTATTGGCAGTCGATTGCGGGCTCCGTCTTCATCTTCGCCTTCGCCGTCGACGCCGTCAACGTCAACCTCCATGAGATTCTCTATCGATAGGTCGACTTCTCCACGACGGTCGATGTCGGTGACGAAGCAGACGAACAATGCGGTGTCGAGTAACAAGAGAATGTGTATGTGTGCCCCTACAAAGCACCCTGGCTCGTTCCGATGCGCCTACCACAAGCGGCTGGCCGAACAGCAGAAGAATCGAGCGGCGTCGCCTGGTCTTCAATCCTCGAGTACGAGTCTCAATCTTCGGCGATCGGCTATGAAGAACTCTCTGGTGAGAATCGGCGGTGTGGAGGGTGAATTGGTGAAGAGGACACTGACCACTCTAATTAGACCTTCGTCGCATCAGCTACGACGACGAGAAGCCTTTCAACCAAGGCGGAGCCGACTCTGGATGATGTCCTATGTTGAAGTCGAGTAGTGCTTCTGTTTCCGGATACATCCCTTGGCTGACTCTTTATCTTCTTTCGGAAGATTAGTAATTACTCTGTTCTTCGGATCAACAACACTGAATTAAGAGTAACAATTTTGGAAGTGGTGAATATGATAGAACTATTTGTAAATATGGGGATTGTTGTGAATAAATTTTTCTTTCAACCATTGATACTCGGATCTGAAGAATTCGTTGATGCTACTATTTGAATTTGATGGTCGAATTTGTTATTTTATTTAGTTGGATCTGTGGTTTCTGTCCATAATTTAAGTGACAAATACAGAATTCGGAAGCAGCTGAAGATTTATTTATTTATTTCTTTTGGGAAGATGTTGAAAATTTACGTTCGCAATGAGGATTCTTGCAACTTGAATTAATTGATCGTGGCTGTTGCTTCGAAGTTTTAAATCCTTCATCTAACTCGCTGGTTGTTCTAAAATTGATCATTTCAATGCAGTCCATTGCTTAATTGCAACAGGAACTAGGAGTTAAAAAGAGGAAAAAATCAAGAGAAAAAGGTAAGATATATATTCCCGTTGTTAAAAATGCACTAAGATTGAATATTTAAAATATAATATAAATTTTTTAAAGTATAATCATTATTTTTTAAAATATTTTTATTTAATAAGTTATTTTATATTTATTTTAATGTAAAATATGTTTTATATTTATTTTAATATAAAATATATGAAAAAAATAAAATTAATTTAAAATAAATAATTATTTTATTAAGGTGAGATTTGATAAAAAATGTTTTAAGAAAACATATATACATATATCTTATATAATATGTTCAAATTTAACAAGTTAATAGATGATTCTTCATGCTTGCAACCGCCATTTAGATATTTATTATTGTGATTTTTGCATCAATTTGAATCTTGTAATCCTGAGATTTTAATGATTGTAAAATAGTTTTAAAATATTATGTATCATTATTTTAATAATTTTATTTTTAAAATAGACTTTTTTTTTATTTCTTGTTTCTTTCTTCTACCATTTCATTGCAATTAATATATATATATATATTATATATAATCATCTGACATGGTCACTAGGTATTACACAAGTAAATATGGTGCCGCGGACCAGGTAATTTTGTGGAAGAAGTTTTTCTAAAATCTTAAAAATTTTGCTCTACATTTTGGCCAGATAAATCCGGGGGAACCGAAGAATTCGTTGATGCTATTTTATGTTGGAATTTGGAATTGTATTTAGGTGGGCCTTTGATTTCTCGGTTGTTTATCATTTGTGATAAATATAGCATTTACAACAATTTAAGACTTGCTCTCTCCAAATCTAAAAGAAGTTTATTAATGTCTTTTTTTTTTAAAAAAATGTCTATGCCTTTTTATTTATGTTTTTGAATGAAATATTTAAACTGCTCTCATTAACTACATTAATTTCATTAAAGCAAGGGTATAAATATAAAAAATAAAATTTACTCAATACTTTATATTTTGAATCAAGAGATACTTTTAGAAAATGGTTTGCTCCCTTCATTCTTATATATAAGATATTTTTTATAAATTTATTTTGTCACTAAATATAAAAGGTGTCATGATATTTTTTAATATTTAAACAATTTTGCTTTTGTCTTAAAAAATGAAAGAAATATTAATTGTATATGATATCCACCAATATCGTAATATTAATTGTGATATTATTGGGAACAAAATTAAAAAATTATTATAATTTTAACTAAATAATAAAATTTTATTAATATGAAGAATTTAATTAAAAATATTTTATATATAAGTGGGAAGGAAGTGAGTATATCAGTATATTGTAAGACGAGGGAGTAAAATTTTCTGGGAAAGATGCTGAGAATTTACGTTGGCAATTAAGGATTCTTGAATTAGTACATGATTATGATCGTTGCTCTCAAGTTTTCAGTCTACAACTTCAATGCAGTCTCTTCTACTCATTGGATTTCAATTCACTGTAAAAAAAAAGTCTTAAAATTCATTAAATCTATTTAAAAATTAAATAATTTTATAATTTTATTTCTATTAAATATATATAATTTAATAAATATATTTTCTCTCAGAAGATAAAAATAAGTATATTCAAAATAAAAATATATTCAAAGTACTAGGTTGATAGATTCTTCAATCTTGTAATCTCATCTTAATATTGTGATTTTCAAATCTATTTTTCTTACCCGAATAAGAGATTTCATTACTGAATAAAAATATGAAGCAAAGAAGTAGGGTCTCAAACAACAAAATAGCAAAAGGAGACATCATAAAAACAAACCAAGAACTTAATAGTTTCAAAAAATAAAACTGCAAAAGAAAACATAAAAACAACTAATCATTCATCTTCTTAATCTTTGAGCAATCTCTAAGTAATCCTTCATAATAAGATCTTGCACAAAACTGGGAGGACCGAGGACCCAATCCACATGACGTGGCTCATTTAAAGAAACCTTAGCCATCCAATCAGCTACCAAATTTGCTTCTTTGGGAAGCCAAAGAAATTTATGATTCCTAATATTATTTCTCAAAGCTTGAATATTTTCAAGCAATGTATCACAACCCCATTCAGGTGGGGTCTTTTCTTTAATAATAGAATCAATCAAAATTTCATTATCCGATTCAAAAATTACCTCATCAAGTTCATTCTCGATCGCATAGCTTATTGCAGATTCCATAACTTTAATCTCAGCTTGCAAAGGTGACTCAACGTTGAGCCTACAATTCCATCCATCCAAAAGCCATGCATTTGAATCTCTCACTGCAAAACATATTGATGCAATTCCTTGTTCATCAGAAAAGGCACAGCTTGTATTTATTTTTATCCAATTCCCTATTGGTGCTTCCCACTTAATAATAGTTGAACTTTGCTCATTAGTCTTCTTATTATCTTCAGATTGATCTTGAGAAATCAACCCATTTTCATCACTAATTTTAGAAGTCATAGTTTTTGATGTAGCACAAACCAATAGAGGAAATGGGAATGAATGTTCATGAATATCTTGATCTTGATTTTTATATTTGCATGCCAAGATTTTCAAACCCTTTGGAATCTTTTAATCCCGTAATTATTTATGTTGTTGCGATATGCTGTTACGATTTTTAGTTATTGCAAAATAAAAGGGAAGGTAAATCTTATAGAATATGAATTTTCTCAAAAAAATTTCAACAAGATTAATTAGTGCTTGTTAATTGAAAAAACCGTTGACTATAGAGAGGTATTACTCTGAGATCTTTTGATTTCTTCATAATATTTTGTTTTTAACAAAAACTAAATTATACAAAATTCCCGTAAACTTTAAACTATATATTAGTAATCTTTTTAACCTTTGAAACTTAATAATAAACTTCATTAAACTTTCAAGTTTATACAAATAACATCTAATCATTAATTATATACCACTTAAATTTTATTTTTGTGTGCATTTGAGCCACTCAAACTTTGATTTATATATGGATAATCTCCCTAAATTTTAAGTTATGTGTAAATAATTAATATATAAAATTAATCATACAAAGTTATTTACATACATATAAGAGTTGAGGGGGTTCATTGTACAGCTTCAAAAATTAAGAAAGTTATATGTATATAGTTCAAAGTTCAAGAGAGTATGTATGATTTAGCCTTTTTAAAATGAAGGAATTGAATTAGGCTAAAAAAAAGAAGAAAAAAACGGGGAAAAACTAAAATTGAATTGGTGATAAATTAATTTATATTTAATACGTTGCGATTTATAATCATTTCAAGATGATTTTAAATTCAAAAAAGGAAAACAAATCTAAACGAGCATTGATTTGGTCAAAATTTTGTTTTAAAAAAGTTATTAATTAGTACTCCTAGTTTTTAATTAGAGGCCGTTGTTATTCCGTCATCTTTGATTTCTCCATAATTTTTTGGAGTTAGACTGAAACAGAATCCATGGGAAACACAAAGAAACAAAATTAAAACCTTATTAAATTAATCGAGAAAAATGACAAATTTGTGATCTTACCTCAGGATTTGAATTGAATTCTTTATGAATTTTTGCTATGTTTCTTAAACATAAAAGCTAGTTAAGATTTATTTTAATTATAGGCATAAGATTTCAATCTCTTTTATTTCTCATTTTTATAGGTGTAATTAAAACATTTTTTGCTAAACATGACTCTTATAGAGGATCAAAATTACCTGTCTTAAAAAGAATGCACTTTCCAGTAGTGACATTTAATTGAGGGAAGAATTGAAAAGAAAATCATTTTTATTCATAAACTAAGTTTCCATATTTTCTTAGCATGTATGCATTTTTAAAAAAAAAAAAAATTGAGCTTGTGTTGTGACTAACTTCTCTCTCTCTGTTTTTTTTTTTTTGGGTATAAACTTCTCTCTCTGTTTTTTTTTTTTTTGGTGGTATAAACTTCTCTTTTGCCTTTAGAAAGAATGGAGCTTTCCTTCATTGTCTCCATGGGGCTTTGATTGAACCCATTAAATTAGAGCAAGTGGACTAATCTATTTGAGCCCGGGTTTACAAAATGGATTCTCTTCCTCCGCAGCACCATTCCTCTCATAAATTTCAATTTTTTAAGAAAGGGGAATTGCATTAAAGGACAAAAATTGAATTAAACTTAAATAATGAAGGATTAAAATACTTAAAAAATGAAAAATAAGCACCAAAGGTTGTTTAGTGAATTGGTTTAAAAGTTTGCTGCTCCCATTTCATGATTTGGAGCCCTCCAAACAAATTTGCAAGTGACATTCGCTAATTTATATATATAAAAAAAACTTGTCAAGTATACTATTACTCAAAAATTGTTTTTCTTTACAGATTAATAAATTTTACTTGTTAATTATTGTTTTGAGGGCTGCAATTAAGAGTATGAGGGTACAAATCACTAGAAGGGGTGTCCCTTTACAAATTAATAAATTTCACTTGCAAATTCTCATTTTGGTGCTTGAAATTCATGGAATGAGAGTAGCAACATTTTAAACCAATTCATTAAAGGACCTTTGATTCTCATTTCAGATTTCCAAGTTATTTGATCTTTATTTAAATGTAATTCAATATATTGATCCTTTAATGTCATTTCCCTTTTTCCCAGATTACAGGGGTCACACACACTTTTGATTCTGGACTGTCTCTTGAGCTATAAGCTCTTGATTTATAGTTAGTTATACTATCATATATTACTATTCATGGTATTTACTTTATTTCTAGGTCATAAAGTGTGGAATTTTTAGAGAGGAAAAAATTGTATTGTCTCATTGCAATTCTAATGTACACATTGGTCCTATATATATACATCAAGAGAGATAAAAGCTAATAAATACTAATAAAGCCTAATTAATGAGATCCTAATAAATGCTAATAATTCTCAATAATAACATAATATTCCCACACTCCCCCTCAAGTTGGATCATAGATGCTAATCATGTCCAACTTGCTTATACAACTCTCAAATGCAGGCGTGGGTAGTCCCTTGGTTAGTACATCCGCAGCTTGTAACTTTGTAGGTAGGTATGTCAGACATACAATACCTCCTTCTACTTTCTCTCTGATAAAATGTCTATCCACTTCAACATGTTTAGATCTCTCATGCTGTACAGGATTCAATGCCATGCTTATAGCAGCCTTATTATCACAATACAATTTCATTGGTGGATCAACTCTGACTTCTATTTCTTCCATGACCCTTCTTATCCATAGTTCTTCTGTAATTCCTTGAGCTAATGCTCTCAATTCTGATTCAGCACTGCTTCTGGATACAACTCTTTGCTTTTGACTTTTCCAGGTTACTAAGTTTCCCCACACAAATGAACAATAGCCAGAGGTGGATCTCCTGTCTCTATAAGTCCCCCCCAGTCTGCATCGGTGTAAATCTCAATTGTCCTTTGATCATGCTTCTTGAATAACAATCCCTTACCAGGTGTACCCTTAAAGTATCTGAGAATCCTATATACAGCTTCCAGGTGTCTCTTCCTTGGATCACACATGTATTGACTTACTACACTGACAGCAAAAGCAATATCTGGCCTCGTATGGGATAAATAAATCAGCTTCCTAACCAGTCTTTGATATCTGTCTTTATCAATGGTTTCGTCTTTCTCCTTGTCTTCTTCTTCTTCAACTTCATTATCAGAGTTGTCTTCTCCTTCTAACTCCTCAGTGCCGCTTTTCTTAGGTGGCCTCTTCTTTTTCGAGATCACAATAGGAGTTTCCTTAGGTTTACAACCCAACATGCCAGTTTCCTTGAGAAGATCAAGTATATACTTCCTCTGAGATACATATATTCCTCGTTTTGACCTAGCAACTTCCATCCCAAGAAAATATTTCAAGTTCCCAAGATCCTTAACTTCAAATTCCTTACTAAGGATAGTTTTTATCCTTGCTATTTCATCAACATGATCTCCTGTAAGGATTATATCATCAACGTACACAATGAGGATGCACTTCTTAGCTCCCTCAGCCTTAACAAACATCGTATGATCTGACAATCCTTGCTTGTAGCCTTCTAACTTCAGGACCTTTGAGAATCTGTCAAACCATGCCCTAGGTGACTGTTTCAAGCCATACAGTGATTTTTTCAGCCGACATACTTTGTCATTTCTGCCTCTATCAAACCCAGGAGGTAAAGTCATGTAGACTTCTTCCTTCAATTCTCCATTTAAAAAAGCATTTTTGATATCTAGTTGATGAAGACGCCATTCAAGGTTGGCTGCCACTGACAATAAGATTCTTATAGTGTTCAGTTTTGCCACTGGCGCAAACGTCTCTTTGTAGTCTATGCCATAAATCTGGGTGAAACCTCTTGCTAATAACCGTGCTTTCAACTTGTCAAGTGTGCTATCAGCCTTATACTTTGGGGTAAAGACCCACTTGCAACTAACTAGTTTCTTACCTCTAGGTCTTTCAACAATCTCCCATGTTTCATTTTTCTCCAAAGCTTTCATTTCCTCCACAACTGCATTTCTCCATTCTGGTATTTCCAATGCTTCTTGGATGTTGTTAGGAATAACAACTTTATCCAAATTAGTGATGAAGGCTCGGTAACCAGGAGAGAGAGCCTTGTAGGACACATGCTTCTGAATCGGATGTAAAGTACAAGACCGAGGTTGTTTCTGAAGGGCAATAAGTAGATCAAGATCAGTAGATTCACATCTTTGTTCTGAGTCATCTGGCTTACTAGATGGATCAATCTTTGGTACGTCAGCTTCAGGGACTACCTCTGGTTCTGACTCTCTTGATGCCTCAGGTACAAGTTGCTCACTATCTTTTGTTTTCTTCTTTCGAGTGTAAACTAACAACTCCCCCTTTTGTGGTCTTTCCACATCTTTCTCTGTTTTCTTGTTTTCCTCAAACTTTGGCATAAGAGAAGAGGTTGGTGAAGGTGGCATGTTGGATAAAGGTAAGGGTGATGGTTCTAGTAAAGGAGACACGGACTCAAGAAGTATATATTCAGCGTTAGGTTCTAGTTCCCAAGTCTGAGATTCACCGATATTCTCCCCCTGAATTGAGGAATTGGAATAAAAAGGAGTTTCTTCATGGAAAGTAACATCAAGGCTTACAAGGATGCGTTTAGAAACAGGATCAAAGCACTTATATCCTCTTTGAGTAGGAGAATAGCCAAGGAAGATACACTTGATAGCTCGAGGTTCAAGTTTACTGCTTTGGTGAATATGAACAAAGGTTGTGCACCCAAACACACGAAGCGGAAGTTTGGTTTCAATGTGGGATGTAGGAAAAACACTCTGCAATTTTTGGAGAGGAGTTTCGAAGGCTAATATTCGACTGGGCATCCGGTTGATGAGATAGGTTGCGGTTAAAATGGCATCTCCCCAATAAAACTTTAGCACGTTGCAAGTGAACATGAGTGCTCTTGCAACTTCAAGGATATGTCTATTTTTTCTTTCTGCGACCCCATTTTGTTGGGGTGTATGGGCACACGTACTGGTATGGATAATCCCATGCATTTGGAGAAAATTACTCAAAGATTGGTTGAAGTATTCAGTGCCATTATCGGTGTGTAAAACTTGAATGCTAGTGTTGAATTGGTTTTTGATCATGGTGAAAAAACTCATGAATGTGGATGCAGCCTCGGACTTGTTTTTCAAAAGGTAAACCCAACAAACACGAGTGTGGTCATCAATGAAGGAGATGAACCATTTTGTTTGAGTACGGTTTGAAGTGCGAGATGGTCCCCACAAATCACTGTGGATGGTTGTGAAAGGTTTGGTAGGTGTGTATTTGGCTCTAGGAAAGGAAGTTCGATGGTGTTTGGCAAGTTCACATACCTCACACTGGATTTCACTATGATTCAAGGTCGGGCATAAGTTTGGAAACAACCGCTGAAGGTAATGAAAATTGGGATGACCCATTCTCTTATGCCATAACATAAAATCATGAACTTTAGAGGTAGATGCAGAATTACCAACAATAGGTGGGTTATCTACTCGAGTGACGACCTCTAAATAGTAGAGCCCCTCATATTCTTTGGCATTGCCGATTGTCGCACCAGATGATAGATCCTGAAACACACAATGTGACGGGAGAAATTTAGCAAAACAATTTGAGTGCCTGGTCAGTTGACTGATTGAAAGTAAATTACAGTCAAGTTTTGGCACGTGAAGGACAGATTCCAAAGTAATAGAATCTGATATACGGATACTCCATTTTCCTGCCACCGGTGCTAAGGAGCCGTCTGCAATTTTCACTTTAATATTTCCAGCACATGGGGTGTAAGTGGTGAACAATTGATGACAATTAGTCATATGATCAGATGCCCCGGAATCCACGATCCAGACCACTGCACTTCGAGTCGTCTTTAAAGCTTGAAGGAAAGACTCTCTTTTTGCCATAAATGCCATGGGTGCAGATCTGAAATTATGCACAACACTACATAAAAGTAGCCACAGTACCACCCCTAGCACTTCAAATGAGGAAAAAGCTTTTTGGTAGACTGAAAACAAAAGCCACAACCCAATATAACTCCAAATCCAGCAAAACAGGGCACTAACAACACCATACGACCTGATATGGTTCGAAAACGATGTGCCCATACACCGGATTGTGCTGGATCTTGCCGGAGAGAGTGCGTCGTTGCCGTCCGAGAAGATCGCGTCCTGAACAGAGCCTCCACGCGCCTCCACGCGCTGCCGAAAGTTTACTGACGCAGTGAACAGGGGTGGCGCGTGTGGTCTACACGCGCCGCCGTTGCCCTGGGTTTCGCCATTCGGAGCCTCCTGAGTACGTCTAGGGTGGTGGTGAGATTCAAAACTCGCTCCACCATTGTCCACACAAACACCGTCACGTACTGTTCAGGCAGCCCCATTCTAGCCATTCCAGAACTAATTTAATTTGAAATTTTGAGCCTGATGCTCTGATACCATGTGGAATTTTTAGAGAGGAAAAAATTGTATTGTCTCATTGCAATTCTAATGTACACATTGGTCCTATATATATACATCAAGAGAGATAAAAGCTAATAAATACTAATAAAGCCTAATTAATGAGATCCTAATAAATGCTAATAATTCTCAATAATAACATAATATTCCCACATAAAGCAAACCATTTACTTTCTTGCTCATGCAACCTTTCAACTCAGATCTTGGAAAAGAAGACTTGATATAAGAGAAGATACAAAAGCATGTAGAGTGCCTTTTCTTTGTTGACTAGTTGAGCAGTTAATTTAGACTGCAATTTTCTATGAACTGTGTTGACTCATTTAATCTGACTTTTCTTAGAAATAAGGTATGTTTCTGTAGTGGTAATGTGAATCTGAAAGCTGAAGCTACACTTTACTGCTCAGCAACATATTATTGACCCAAAAAAATGAGACCCTGTTTACAATTGTTAACGTATTCTCACATTCACAAGCAAATTTATTCTTAGCATTTAAGCTTCTGTATCTGTCTATGACATATCAGAATGTTTCTGCAATTTGAAAAGTACTAAAATTTCATTAAATTAAAAAAGTAAGGTTGTTCAATGTCTCTTACCATTTATGTAATCCCAATCCTCCAGTGTCTATTCCAGAATTGTAAGATGTGAATGATAAAGAAGCACTAAACAGTAAATATACTCTGCAAATATGTTTACAATCACAATGAAATAATAGTTCAAGCAAAAAGCTAATCCAAACTGTTTCATTTGTTCCTGGAACTATAAACTTTGGAAATCTCCAAATCTTACGGCAAATTTTCCACTGTTGAACATGCAAAAGCAAAAGAGACACAATTTAGTTACAGAATCAGACAGATGCTAAAGTTACCTATCTGACCACTAGAGCAAAAGAGAGAGTGAGAGTGAGTGAGAGAGAGAAATGAACTCAAATCTCTCTGCTGATATGGAAAATCCCAAAGAAAAAGGAAAAGGAAAGAAACTTGATTTCAGTTTGGCTTTAGATCCTGAAACATAGCATCCCACCTGATCTCTTCAAGAGCAGCTGACCAATACCCATCACCATCACCATCATCATCTTCGTCAGCCTTTTTCATTTCCTTCTGCAAATTCTTCACCTTTGGGCTAGAAATTGAAAACCCATCAAGAACAGGTAAAGTAGGAACTACTGCAGAATTTCCATTAGTGAGAAGAAGCCTCTCTTGCTTATAATTACTATTCACTATCAGCTTCTTACTTCTGCTTCTCTTCACCATACTACTCTTCCACCTTGTTTCCTGATCACTTGTTGGCTTAGTAGGGACCACCACAAGGGCAGATTTTTCTCTATGAATCAGAGAATGAATGTAATTGGATAAACACTTCTTGGTCTTCTTGATCGTCCCTATGAGCCTTGACACTACTGGATTTGAGCTTCTGGGCTTTTCCTTCTTTGCAAGCTTGAGAATTTCAAGCCTGTGCTTGGCTATGGAGATTCCCATGCTCTGAAGAAACTCATGGTTGAAGTAAACTATGTCTTCTTGTTCAAGCTCATTGTGAGCAAAAACGACGCCATATTCATAGACCAGAGAGGGGTCAAGGCTTGTTTTTGAAAGCCATGAGAACCAATCCATGGCTGCTGAACCAGAGAGATCCTGAAAGAGAGAAGGCAACTAAAGAGAAAGTGAGAGAAAGTGATGAAGTGTGAAGAGTGTGACATAGACATTATGTGGGGTGGCCATGGCTATATATATAGTGCATATGCTTTTCTAAAATGGTTATTGCAATCTTGAGAGTGACTAAAGGGAAAAATAAAAGATGGGTTTGTTTGTGTAGTGCACGTTACCCCATGTTCATGTTCGCTACAAAATTAGGCAAGTGTGATGTGATCAATCCTTGTGGTGTGAGATCAATGTCAAATGATAACAGGTCATGATATTTTAATTTAGGGCAAACTACATTTTTTTTTAAATTTTGTTAATATTATATATGAAATTCCTTTTTATAATTTATACACATATCTCATAAAATAAAATATTATCTTAAATTGTATTTAACTTTTACTTAAATTACACGAGTCTTAAATAGTGATATTCATTCATTAAATTTCATATGATACATAAGCTCCATCTAGTTTATTTTATTTGGCCAAAAGATATATGCTTTTCTTTTGGTTTCTTGCCAATGTATAAGTACTCTTCAAAATTACCAGATTTGGTATAAAAATAGAAGACAAAGTTAAAATATTAATGGAGTGTGTGTAGTGTTTTAGTAGTATAAAGAATTGTCTAATATGATAAATGAATACCAATAAACATGAATATCTTGAATGCATCTTGACATTTAAAAAAAAAAAAAGCAGGAAGAAATGAGTGTAAAATGGCGTCTACTGGGACTAAGGAAAAGAGATCAAAGGTGGGGCAGTGCTTGTTGCTTTGGTGGGTTGAAAATCTGGGAAAAGAAAGTGAAAATTTGTGACATTTGTCTTCAAAACTTTGGAATTTTTAATCCATTCATTAATTGGTTCATATGCATGCCTTGTGCATAACACTCATGAGTCTTTGATTGAACTAAAACTAAAGGGAAGCACAGCTTTACTACACTCTATGAATTATGCATTCTTGGGTTTCCCCATAGATCAAAGCTCTTCCTTTCACTCCTTTTCTTTTGTCTTTCTTTTGTCTTTGGTTAAACATTCTATGTTTATGATTTCTTCTCTCTTTGGATCACAAATTAGGACCAAGGAAGACTCTACCACTTAAGGTATATGTACAAATGTGCTTACAAATTATCTATCAATAAAATCGAACCCAGATATTAACTAACAATAGTGTTTAAATCTACACCTTATTATAGGGTATGAATCATATTCTTACCAACAGGAATAATCTTTGTTAGAAATGCTAATCATAACTCAAGAAAATTTACAATGAGGAGATATTTCTGAAAAGGATATTTACCTAATATCTTGGTGTCTTTTTTTTCAATACAAGGCCACGATAAAATATCGTACAAAAGGATCAAATCAGGTTATATCAAAAGTTAAAATGTTTTTACAATCATTAGGAGCGTCATCAAGTAACATAGTGTCAAAGTGGTCGCTAGAGGCCTTATGAGCTAAAAGATAGGCACAACGATTTGCTTCTCTATAGACATGATCCAGGGTGACCTCCCAATTCCTCATGATGAGATTTCTAATGCTTTTGATGATAGTTAAAAGCAGATGAGCCTAAACTAGGTTGCCATTAATGAGTGATATGGCTCCCATTGAGTCGGTACAAATATTAAGTCTAGGAACTTTAGCATTCCAACAAATGATTAGACCTTCTAGAATCTCGAAAGGCTCAGCAGTTGTGATGTGTTGGTAACTAAAGTTTTTAATAAAACATTTAATCCAATTACCCTTATCATCCCTAATGAGCCCTCCACAAGCTACGGCACATATCTTGGTGTCTTTAGAATTAAAAATGATTTCTTAATAATTATCAATATATAGTTGGGCTCCCTCAAAGGTTAATTGAGTTCATCTAAATGTGGATCGTTATGTCAATCATAAGAGTGAGGCTATACTTATTCTTGAAGGTCTTAAAATTTGTTGGAATTGTGGTTTTCATAAAATTGTGATTGCATCCAATGTTGTAGAAGTTGTCAATATGATTAACATAGATAACAATATATATAGGATAACTTGTGCCTAACAACATGATAAATAAGAAAATTGGAGACCTCCTTGCAAAAAATAATAATTGAAATATTAGTCATGATCATGTATAATATGATACCTTGAAATCAATAAATGTGCTAATTGGTTGGTTAAATTTACTCATAATATTGATGTAATATACTTTCTATATTTTTATTGATCATCTCCCTTATTATTAAGATGTAGAGGGATGGTTAAATTAATTGTATTCAAATTATTAAAGCAACCTCACTTCATTTAAATTAAGGAGACTCACCAACTCACATAAAACAAAAATTTCTCCTAATAAATGAAAATAAAATCAAGAAATTTTTAGACATTCATCATCATACTTAATAAAAGGAAATAATTGCAGATTTCAATTTTTGCGTTGGTTTCGCTTTTCTATTGTAATATATACACACGTCTTTCTTTGTATTTGTTTCATATTTTTTGTCCGTTTCACCTTTTCAATGCATCTGTATTTAATTATTTATAACTACAATATTTCTCCTATGGCTATTTAATATTTTTTTAAAAAAAATACCAACCTCTATGCCAAAATGAGAAGAAAAGGAAGAAGCTACACGTTCAATTTCCCAAGCAATACATATTTTCTGATTGGTTTGAACTATCATTTTTTTTCTTTTGTCATCTTTTATTCTGGACACCAATTGAGAGTCAGGTAATCTCTATATATATAAGTTAACTGACATAATTATAAATAGTTTTAAACGATTGAATAATTTCAATCTTAAAGAGAGCCACTCAAGCTATATATCCTAAACTAAGATAAGATTCCTATCTTATAATAATTAATTAAATTTTGTTTTTCCAAAAAAACTTCATAAGCTTCCAAAACCTAATACATGCATGCATGCACCTATCTCCAGGCTAAAAAGTGAAGATGAATGAAAGAAACAAAAAGCAAGACACATCATGTTTACACACACACACACAGTTCCATGACAAATCACTTTTATTCCAAATCAGAAGAGTCTGTCACAATGCTTAATAAATGACTCAAACACAATATATATATTTATATATATAAGTTTTGTTCCCATTCACATGTTCCTATCATCACATATTTGAATGTGTGTGTGTCGAGAAAGAAGGGGGGTTCACGGGTTCATGTTTGAAGATAAGAGAGCACTATTGCCATGTGAGAGTGCAGGATATGTATTTATAACATCACTTTGTCAATGTAGGTGAAGTATAGTAAGTGTGCTTTTATAGTTTAGTTGCTAGCCTCATTACTTTTATTACGATAGAGTTTTGCATTTGGAGTTTTTGATGCAAACAAGAGTGAAAAATAACTGCCAATAAAAGTTAGCCTCACTGGTGAAAATAAGACTAATGTCTAACTTAAACATGAGTTCAAATTTCACCGACATTAGCACCTTGTTAAATTAGTAATTAAATTATAGAATGAATAAATTACTTTCTAAACTTTAAGTTTAGGAACACCATAGATCCTAAACTCATTTAATTTATTGTGCAAATTGTTCCTTTAACTTCTGAAAACAGTACAATATAGTCCCTATCATTAATTAAAGTTAACTTTAACCATTAGTTGATCAAAAAATGATAGAAATTGATCTAAAAATTATAAAAAATGAACAACAAAATTTTTTGGTCCTTTTAGATAATTGTTGGGTCATTGTCTATAATTTTTTGATCCTTTTTCTATAGTTTTTGAGTCCATTTTTATTAGTTTTTGATCAAATAACAATCAAAATAAACTTTTGTTGATAGCAGAAGCTATATTGCACTATTTTTAAAAATTAAAAAAATAATTTACACGATAAATAAATTTAAGGTCTATAGTGCTATTAGATATAAAGTTTAGGAAATAATTTGCTTATTTACTCATAAATTATTAGTAAGTATATTTTTAAAAATTGTTTGAACTATATATACAAGACTTATTCAATTTTTTTTTTTTGGTAAACATTGGAAACCGACTCTTTTAAATCAAAGCAAAGCAAAGACAGTTAATTTTAATTTGAAAACCAAGGTAATTAAAATGATCAAAAGTTACTTCTTACAAATTACCCTTGTTGTCGCTTATGCAGGCTTCTCAAAAAAGAAACGTTATTTAAAAAGAAACTTGAATTTGACAAACCTTATGTCAAAAAATTTTAAAAGCAATAATATAACTTTTAATTCTTAATTTTTCTCATAATTATCAATTTAGTCATTGAACTTTGATTCAATATAATTCAATCCTTATAGTTAATTAAATTAAGAAATTATAAGGATTCAGTATTATTGAGAAGTCAAAAAATTATAAAGACCAAGTTATTCCGGGAAAAAAAAAATTCATAGGGATTGAATTATTTCAATTCAAAGTTCAAGAATTAATTGATAATTATGAATAAATTCATGGACTAAAAGTTATATTTTTCTATTTTAAAAATTTTAATCATTGTTAAAGACCAAAAATAATCATAAGTTTTGATGGCTCATTATAAAATTTTAGGAAAATTAAATGATTTTGATAATAAATTTCATAAAATTTTATAGCACATTTCAAAATTTAAAAAAATTGTCTTTAATAATAATTTAAAAATAATTAAATTTCATAAATCACATTAAATAACTTTAATGTAATTTTACCAAGTTTACGTTTGTAAATTTAATTTAATTTGGTAATATATTTTTTTGATTTACTGTTACTAAATTCTTAGATTTGGTAATAATTTTTTTTGAAATTATATATATATATATATATATATTAAGCCCTCGAAACATGATATCAAGTGTTAGTCTTTGAATTAAAGTAATTATGAATCACGAATTTTTATATTTTTTAAGTAATTTTAATTAAGTTTGAGTCTTTGAGATGTAGTTAACTACCCCTCATTTTTTTTCTTTCTAAATCATCACCTCACTATCTGATTGAGAATAGTTATATATGTGTCGGCGCACTGAAATAATTGATCAAAGGCAAGAAACATTGCATGTACATACTTTATTCTCATGCAAACGTGCCTATCTGATAATTAATTAGAAATTTGTTCGTGTCTGGGGGAAAAAAAAAACAAAAGACCAACAGTGCATTATTCATTATTAATTAAATCAATAGTCATTTTCATTATTATATATAATTGAAGGTGGTGGGACCATATATGAGAAGTGTTGATGAACAGTGAGTTTCTGTAGTTGAATGTGAATTTTTTTATTTTTTATTTTTTTTTGGGTTGAGACAGAAAATGACAAAATGATATAATTAGTGGGCTGCTTTTAGTTGGTAAAGGCGTGTGTGTTTGTGGACATCATAATTGAGTTTACATGCACTCATTTGAGTGTTTATTTGTTAAGCATCAGCTCAAATGCTTGCCGACTTAATTAAGTTAATCCATAGTTGATTATTTATTTGAGACTAAACCCTACACGCTTTGTTCAGAATGATTATTTTGAACTTTACTCTACATTGTTATAAGGCATTTCTAAATATCTCACTGAAATTAATAAAAAATAATTAATAAATTTTAATAGAGATAATATTAAAAATATCATTAATACCACATTAAGTATTTTTTATTCAGGACCAAAAGATTATTTTAGAAGGCACCTTATAATAAAGACAAGAGGAAGTATTACTATTTTTCTAGTCTCAGGGTTTGTTTGATTTTCAGTTAATATCTCCAAAAGAACTTTTGAAATGGATTTTGGATTTAGATATTGTTTAGTTTCCAATCTTTTTCAAGAAGTTCATTTAAAAAGTCCTTTTTAGATGTTATTGAATGTGTTTTTGGCCAACTTAATTAAAATAATAGAGCTTTTGTAAAGTGAATTTGAAAAGTAAAATATTATTTGACAATACTATCCCAAGTTTGATTTTTTATTTTTTAAAAAAATAATTAATTCATTAAAACTATAATTATCATTTAAATAATAATAATAATTAGATATCAAATTTTTAATATTATAAATTAAATAATTAATTATGTTAATTTTTAAGGTTAAGTTAAAATTTTGCTTTTAAACTATTCTTTAAAGAACAATATTGCCCCTAAACTATTCATCGTAGTAATATTACCCCTAAACTAATCAAATTGGAGCAATGTTACCCTATCATTAAAATATCCATTATTGTAGCTAGTAGGACTCACTTCTCATGAGTTAAAGTGTAAGTTTGCCCCTAAACTATTTTCAAAGGAGCAATATTGTCCTCACCATTTAAAAATCATAAAATTAAATAAAAATAAAATTATAATAATATTAATGTATATATAAAATAAATATAAGAAAAAATATAAACTATAATTTTAAAACTTGTCAAATATAAATGAATCTTGATTATATTAGATATGAATAGATTCAAAAGTATCTATATTTACACGTATAACTATCGATATCTTTATAGAAAATAATCTCAAATCATATTTTATACATATAAATTGTTCAAAATAAAATTGACTTTTAGTAGGATCTAATTTTTTATATTTTTATATTTTTAAAAAAATTTGTAAGCTTTTTTAATATTTTATTTAAAACCGTCCAATTTTTTAAAAACTACTCTAGGTCCTAATTCAACTTTGACTTGCGGTTTAATAGTGGCATAACTCTTATCCAATTCAGCTCAATCAAGAAAATTATTTTTTAGTCCAAATCTAGTCGTTAATAATGGCTTCAGTCGATAGTTATAGATACAAATGTATATACTTTTGACTCTACTCATATCTAATTTAATCAAGATTCACTTATATCTAAAAAGTTATAAAATTATAATTTATAGTATTCTTAATTTATGATATTTATTAACATACTATAAATTTTTTTCTTATATTTATTTTATATATACATTTAATATTATCATAATTTTATATTTATATATACACATTTAATATTATTGTAATTTTATTTTTATTTAATTTTATAATTTTTTAAATGGTGAGGAAAATATTACTCCTTTAAGAATAGTTTATGAGCAAAATTACACATTAACTCATAAAAAATAGGTCCCACTAGCTACAATAACAGATATTTTAACAGAGAGGGCAATATTACTCTGATTTAATTAGTTTAGGGACAACATTACTTTTCTAAAAATAATTTGAGAGTAAAATTACACATTAATCCTAATTTTTAGCATTAACGTATAATAGAAGTTATAAATCTTCATCATATTTTTTAAAATTACAAATTAAAAAAGGTACAAATAATTAGAGATCAAGTTTTTAGTATTATAAATCAAATTTTATGTTATTTAAAATATTTATCATATTTTTTAAATATTTCAAATGTATTATATTTGTATAAAAAATTATAAATAATCATAAATCAATATTTTTTTTGGTAATTGTACATTCAAAAGCACATTTTACTATCATAATTCAAACAACTTTCAATTTATCAAATTAAATTTTAAAAAAATATATCTAAACACAAATTTTATTACAACAACTAACTTTTACTAAATTGATTTTGCCTGAATGAACTTTCAAGTTTTAACAAATAAACTTTTAACAAATTAAAAACCAAAATGCATACTTAAATGTAGAAGTTAGTTGATAAATTTGGTTCAAGTCTTAAGGCTAAGCCTGGCTATTTGGTTTTTGGTTCATCAAAAATCAAGGGTAACATAGTCAGTTCAAAAGTTGGGTATACATTTGACTCTCTCATTAATACCTAATCCTTAAATTTGCTTTTCAAAAAACTACTACATGCATGTTGTTTGGTTTTTTTGTTGACCAAAGTTAGTTTGTCAAAATTTTATTTGATAAAAATTAGCCTAGTAAAAGTCAATTATCATAAATTTATATTTGAATATATTTTTTTAAAAGTTAATTTAGTAAACTGAAAGTTATTTAGATTATATAGTAAAATATGCTTTTAAATGTATAATTATCAAAAAGCACATTAATTTATAATTATTTGTAATTTTTGTTATACATATGTAATACATTAGAAAATTTTAAAAATGTGATAAAATTTTCAAATAACAAATTTTGATATGTTAAATCATAAGAATAAGAAATATAAAATTGGATATTTTGAAACTTGTTTGGATGGTGTGATTCAAAAACTAGTTTAAAGTATAATAACAAAAAGGACATAAATTTCATTATATATATTTTTTATGACTAATTTGAACTTTGTAGAAAATAATTTTAAAGTTTAAATTACAATTTTTTTAAAAAAAGGTAGAGAATAAAAAAACTTTAAAAGGTACAATTTTTTACAAAAAGCCCCAAAAGTTTTTTTGAAGGAGCGGTGAGTACCTTTACAATTCAAGGAGCAACAATGCCCTAAAAGTAAAAAAATAAAGCAATGTCGCCCTACTCTGTTAACAGACTAGCGTTGACTAACGAATTGCCAAAATGGCATGAAGACTTAATTTGAAAGGTGACATTATTTTTATTTCGAACCCTAAAATGAAGAAAAAGGGTCACAAACAAAGATAAATGCAAGGAAGGTGTAGTCGATGGGACTTTAAATCTCATATAGCATTGTTGAATAAAGGAGAAAAGTCAAGATGTGCTAGGGCAAGAATGATTTTGGGGCAAGTGAGCTCAGATTCCTATCGAGCTATGAAAGAAAGGACAAAGTAGAGATTCAGTGTTGACTTTTAGTTATGAAATTGAATCTTGCTAAATAGACATATATGAGGATGAATTTTTTATATGCCTCTTCACAGTGAAATTGCATTGTAGCCCTTGACTTAGTGCTTCATTTTGTCTTAATCTAGGATAATTAATGTAAATGGAAAACCATAATATGGTGGACTAGTCATACGTAGATGATTTTTAAAGGAATTTGAAGAAAGAAAAAGAAAAGGCTCGAATGAGAGGGGATACAAGACAATCACTGAAGAGATTAAAGCGCATGATCTATGATTTTAAAAATAAAGTTGGAAGGAATCAAGGAAATGAAGGTAAGGAATCCCAAAATAGAGAAAATGAATATAAAGCCAATGTTGAGGAAATCATGAACATAGAGACATTATCTATTTAGCTACCACCAGGGTATGAGTCTGATAATGTGATCATTAGTGCGGAGGAATTAGTTAACATTAAGGGGATGAGTTTAAAGCTAGTTTG